>NC_043005.1:2037651-2047651 GCF_006345805.1 Octopus sinensis | reverse complement strand
AAACATGGAGGAGGATCTGTGATGATCTGGGAGGCCATGTCTTGGAAATCTGCCGGATAATGCACCAATTCACACAGCTAAAGTTGTTATTGAACGGCACGAGGAACGTTCTAGTGAAGTTGAACATCTTACCTGGCCACCACAGTCCCCAAATCTCAATATTATTGAATATTTATGGTGCATTTTAGAAAAACAGGTAATGAGTCGATATCCTCCACAATCATCACTACAAGAACTGGAGAGTGTTTTAGCTGAAGAATGAACTAAAAATCCTTTGGAAAAAATTCAAACTTTGTACGAGTCCATTCCTCGTAGAATTCAAGCTGTTATTACTTCCAAAGACGGTCCTACCCCATATTAAAATAAATTTGTTTGAAATTTTAAGATGTTTCCGTTATTTTGTCCAACATCTGTATATATATATATATATATATATATATAGAGAGAGAGAGAGAGAGAGAGAGAGAGAGGGGGGAGGGACAGATTTATGATAGTATAAAATACGATTATAATTAATGGCATAGAAGAGACCATGCATATGCTGAAAATAGACGCTAAATCGTCGTCAAACCACTTAAAATCATCACTTTTATAGTACAAACGTGTTGAAATGGAGGGAGTAGGCTGGCAGAAGTTCATAAAATAATGCAGTTGGCCTTGGATTGTATCAATTTCTGGATTAGTCTAATGACTTTCCCTCATCAGCAAAGCATACTGAGGGAAATAAATCAAACATTTATACATATCCACAGAAAAGCAAACTAATCTGACCAAATGACACAAATACTGAAATAGGCTACGAAATTCGATGTGGGTAGATTTGTGCTATTTGTATGGGTTCGGAGCTTTGCATTTGCGTTTATAATTGTATTTTATACTGTTATAAATCTCTATAAATGAATTCATCTTAATAGATGTATTTTATATGTTGGCGACTGATAAAAAATTTTTAATTTATTATTATTATTATTATTATTATTATTATTATTATTATTATTATTATTATTATTATTCAGTAGTTTTATTTTTATAGCGTGCTTTCACTTCACTACCGAGCGCAGCTCTGTGTGCCTTGGGTATGTGCTGTGATTTGTTGTGATGCTCTGATGGTTATTGTATGGAAAGTGTTCATTATTATTATTATTATTATTATTCAGTAGTTTTATTTTATAGCGTGCTTTCTCACACTGCCTGCCTCCATTCATCTTCTCACAAGCAGGTAGTCCTGCCCTGGGTCAAGAGGGTAGCTGCTGGAAGACCCTAAGTCTAGCAACAGGACTCTGCACCATGCCACACAAGCACAAGAACACAGTCATGGCTGTCAGACAATTTCTGCGACCATATCACTCTTAACATCTGGCCATCTAACTCCCCAGACAGCAACCCCCATCATTATTATGTGTGAGGCGCAGTTGAGAGAGAGACCAACAAAATTCCTTGTAACACCAAAGATGAAATGAAAGCAAGGATTACGTCAACATTCACCAACTTAAACAAGAAGACTGTCTAGAAGAGTTGCAGGAGATTCTGAAGTCGTCTGGTGGTTGTGGTTGAAGCCAAATGGCGATTTTATTGAATAAATTTACTCTTTAGTATTTCAAGAATGTTTTTATGTAATTTTGGTAAATATCTCTGTTAAAATGAGAATTAAATGTTATTTTCATATTTGCGTAATTTACACAAACGTGTGTATGCATGTATGTATGTATGTATATATATATATATATATATATTATATATATATATATATATATAATATATATATATATATATATATATATATATATACATATATATATATATATACATATATATATATATATATATATATATTATATATATATATATATATTATATATATATATTATATATATATATATATATTATATATATATATATATATACATATATATATTATATATATATATATATATTATATATATATATATAATATATATATATAATATATATATATATTATATATACATACATACATACATACATACACAGAGAAAGAGAGAAAGAGTTACTGTGACACCACACGTGCAACAAACTGTAACATGCAAACTCGGCACTCAATGGTACGACTGTAACACACCTACAAATACACTAATGCCAGCACACACAAGCCAAAAAATGCCGAGAAATCCTGGCACGCAAGCACACACACACATTCACCGCACTCTCTCTCTCTCTCTCACGCCCATGCTCCACACTCCGAAACTCAGCTGCTATTTAAGCAATGTATGTTGGTGGGTTGGATGTGGCGCTGAAAAAGTAGCAAGAGCATCATCTATTTTCCTATTTTCAATCGCATTGTTTACGTAGACATATTCGTATACGAAACGTTGTAATTGTCACTTCTGGCTCTAAATTCTATCGATTCTATGTTGAAACAACTTTCAAAGCGATTGAATCGCACTGCTAGCACGAAAAAATAGAACGCAGCATTGGCTTATAAACATTTAATAAACTTGCTAATATTTTATGGTTGTTAAATGAAATACAATGTCCCTATCAGCAATTAACATTGTTATAGATGTTTCAGCCTGCATCTGTTCCTTCTTATGTACCAACCCGTAGCAATACGCATTCCACATAAGAATAGTTGCTTCAGTGCAATCCGAAAATAAAACCCCCGCCTCGTTAAAAGCTGGTCCCATTCATTGAGTGAAACTCAAACCCCCGTATACCAGCACTTCCCACACTCAACCACATAGAAATACGTTCAGGCTCTCACTCCTCATTTACGGAAACAAACACAGACAACTCTCACAAAAAGACCGACCAATGCATGCACATACGCGTGGATGGGAAACGTCCACAAGCACCAAATAATACATTACACCAGTATTACAATTATATAATCTATTGATTACACACACACACACACTCACATACTCATACACGCTCGCGCGCGCACATGTGCTCTGTCATACCAAGATATTTAACGTAACGACTAAGGCTCCCCTATTTCCCGAAATTCATCAATCTCAAGAAATCGGGAATATAAAACCAAAACTTTCATTTTAGCAGAAAAGAAAATTTTTTTGATTTTTTAACTCTCTTGGAATTTTGTTTACTGGAACAAAACATTTATTTCATTAAAAAAAAAATATTAGCTAGGAAATTATTATATAAACTTGTCTAGGAAACTAACAATTATTTATACTTGTACGGGGAACTAACAACTTACGAAAACGTAAAGAACGGAGATATTTTCTTTAATTGATAAAAAGATATTTTCAATCCCATTAAAGATATAGTTTTGTGTCAAGAAGCAACATTGCATGTAGTAAGCGACAGTTCTTTGGATGGAGTCTTCCATTCTGAACTCTATAGAGTTCAGAATGGAAAGCAAGAAATTCCTTCGACAAAGCGATGACCATTTTTTTCTTACAATTCTTTGATAATATTTTGCTCTGAGATTTCTTTGAACAAAACAAGGAGTCAACAAAGAGTAATATTGGAACACTTCATGAATCTCGTCAGTATTTCTTTCGTTTGCAGTTTGATTCTCTCAGAAAGTGATACATTGAAGTATCTGGTCGATTCGATTCTTCGAGAATAAGGACTAATAAACTTTCTGTGGAGGTTAAGTTGCATTTGTTCTGCCTTGTTTTCTTCTTCATTTTTCATTGGTTTCAAAGCTGATACAACGATAAGAATAACAAAATTCATTCTCTGAAAGATCGACAAATTGTATTATATTGATCATAACTTTGGCAATACAGCATTGAAGGAACACGAATCATTCTCAGATTACAAATAAACAATTCTATTTCGTATTATTGATTAATTCCAATTCATGACCACATTTCTCTTCAACTTATATCTGAAGAATTTCACTTTTGTTTGATATTTACGAAAGAAAAGGATCCTTCTGCACTCAGAAATCTTTCACTAAGTTCACTTTGCATCCGATCGGCATAATTGGTGAACTTATTAGTAACTGCAAAATCTACATTGTGATTCTTATTCTCGAATGTTACAAGGCTCATAAATTTGAATTTATTTTAAAGAGAGAAAGGGAGAGAGAGAGAGCGAGAGAGAGATGTGTGCGTCACACAATAAGTGCTGGCGGTTAATGTTGTTCTCAGATTTAAACATGAGATTCCATCAATTAAATCTGAAACTATATTATTTTTTCAAACCAAAGTTGAATTTAAACAAAATTTTTTAAAGAAATCCGATAATTATTTTCCTCGATAAACTTCCATAAATGTTGGTAATTTCCATATCCCAGAATTTACCAGAATGAGTGGACATTCATATGTGATTTTACACAGTTATTTATGCATTTAAGGAATTTCTGAGTTCTCTGTTCTTGAAGTTATTTCACTAATTTCGATATTTTTCTCTTCAAATCGACGTTGAATCCTTTCGTTCTTTCCTGGCAACTTGTACGGATGTTATTTCTTCTATTTTTCCATAAAAAAGGTCATTTTCTGTTGGTTGATTCTGTTCATAATCGGTCCGTTCTCTTCAATTCTATTAGTTTCTCGGAAACTTCCGTTTTGAACGATGATGAAATGAGATAAAAGACCGTTTGTTGAAGTATTTTAAGGTGGTCTTGCGACTTAGAATTAACAATATGTCTAGGAATTCGCGGAAAATAAAATTCACTTTCGGTAATTCCCAATTGCCCTTTAAACCAAATTTTCCGTTAATTCAAAACTCGAGAATCCTGAAAAAGAAATCCGAATAGTGATACACAAGAACACAAGCATTCTTTGCTTACCAGACAGAAATATCATGCAGTATTCAGTTATGCCCCTTTATGTCACAATTTCAAATCCCACAGAAGTGGAGTTTGAATTTCATCCCTGGGATCCATCTAAACAACTTGCCCCTCTTCTCAAAATAGCCGGCCTTGTGCCAAACATTAGAAAGAATTATTATTATTGTTATTAATATTATTATTATTATTATTATTATCAGTATTATCGTCTTGCAAATTTTATGCTATAGCTGTATTCTTGGTGTGCGTTGTTTATTATGAAAGTGAACAGCCCGAAAGAACAAACGCTACGACGACAAATGTAAACGGGGTGGAAGCCGGTCTTCAAGCGGTACCATACAAGTATCTATAATAGCTTTGCTATACAAGTTTAGGATTCTTGGGTCTTATAGTTTGCTCTGGTAATAAGGATGGGCAATTTCATTTGCCGATTCTATTTTTATTTTCAGAAAATAGTTGTTATATTATGAGCTTTTCATTTACGCAAGTTATTGGAAATCTAGGATGTCTTTCTCAATGAAGGCTTCGTAAATAATCTTTTCAAATGGTTTAACGAAAAATGTTTGCTTTAAAAACTTTTCATTTCATATTCTACAAACTTTGTATTCATACAGTGTAGAGGATTTCGCCATAAACGTTCCTAGTGAAGGTTCTCTTTTCATCGCTTTGATGTGACTCTTTGATTTAAAAGAGACATGGCTAGTATTTCCAGTAGATCGAGTAACCCCATAAAGACTCTCGCATTTGTGAAGGTGCATGTGAATATGTGCTCAATAGTTATCTCTTTATATGAATACAACTCGCAAACATGAATTGTATGTGAATAATAGCTATGGCAGATGATGTATGTCAAAGGAAGTGTTTCTTTGTCCAGAATATGGCAGATGATGTATGTCAAAGGAAGTGTTTCTTTGTCCAGAATATTAGCACAACATTTCCATGCAATAGCTTGACCAAAAGTTCTTCGAACATAAACGAAACGGAAAATGACAAGTTTCAGAAAATAAGGAATGCTTTCATGACTTTTTAAAATTTCACAATTGTTGTACAACAACAAATATTTAAGTGGAAAATTACATATTTACTTTACAAACGAAATTGGTATTTTTACAGATTGAGAGTTTTGGTAAAATAGCTTTCCCACCTCAAAAATAGTCCCTTACAACATTGATAATGTTGACAATGTTGAATGATGAGAAATATTTCAGACTGGTTTACAGGAGGTATTTAAATGTTAAAACACTGGCGAAGACAACATCAAGGATTTATCACAACAGAAAGCATCAATAATCCAGAGGAAGTTGGAGAATGTTGCCATGGCCAACACACAGAAAATGGAAGCGGTTAGGGTAGACCTCAAATCAATACGACGAAGGGTAAACAAGCAACATGGTGTGATTCTATGACACGAAGTAGCTAATAGATTCTGACATATTTGTGGGGGTAGAGAAATAACCCAATTTATATTTTCACTGTTTAAGTTATATCTTTCCACTTTTATAATTTTATATTTCTTCTGTGTTTAATATTTTTGAATGATCCATTGTATAAAGTCTTTACTCTTCCTCTTTTTTGTATAAAACTCTTTATTTTGTTTACTCCCGCGTGTTCTTCATCATCTCATTTGCATGAATGCATGGAATCCTGTCGCTAATAAATTCTTCGTATCATTATTATTTGTTTTATTTTACTCTGTCTCCATTCTTCTGACTAAATCTATTATGACATTTTTAACGTAGTGCAGAAATCTGGTGAAACATTATTTCCATGTTTTCGCCTTTCTACTATTGTTGATATTTTCTGCTGAGTTTCAACACATCTTACGAATGCGATTTTCTCAACAGCGTAAGAGGACGACTTTCCCATGAAATTCTTCGATGCTTCTGATTTGTATCACGCCACATTGCTTCCAGTGCTTTTCAAACTGCATCAAGGATTCCATATGCCAGTCCTTACATATTCTTATCGCTAAGCCTTATCTCTGGAGTAGAATTTAACATTATTGCTGAAATGTGTTTGTTTTTAAATAACGCTGATTTCTTTATTTGGCAGAAGATTCTCAGAAACACAAAATATTTAGATACAGCGATAGATACAGTTTCGTGTGATAGATACAGCTTCGTGTGATAAAGGCGGCGAGCTGGCAGAAACGTTAGCACACCAGGCGAAATGCGTAGCCGTATTTCTTCTGCCGCTACGTTCTGAGTTCAAATTCCACCGAGGTCGGCTTTGCCTTTCATCCTTTCGGGGTCGATAAATTAAGTACCAGTTACGCACTGGGGTCGATATAATCGACTTAATCCGTTTGTCTCTCCTTGTTTGTCCTCTCTGTGTTTAGCCCCTTGTGGGTAGTAAAGAAATAGACACAGCTTCGTGTGCACAAATCTACATACGTTGAATGCGGTGCTACTTCACCAACCAACTCTCTCTACAACGTAACAATTTCTACATTCAACTATATTATTGTTTTTCAAACCATCAACCGTTTGTTGCTTATAATTGACTCTATCAACTGTTATGTCACTAACTCTCAGTTAGCATTTCGTTAGATTAACGAATGTTATTAGGCTGAAACTTCGAAGTCACTGTCACCCCTCTACTTGTAACAGTTCCATATATATGTACTCTACCCAAAAGTATTGAGTAATTTTTCAGTTTAATGTTAAATTATTTCTATATATGGGTGCAGAACTGGGTATGTGGTAAGAAGCTTGCCTCCCAACCACATGGTTCTGGGTTCAGTCCCTCTACGTGGCACCTTGGGCAAGTGTCTTCTACTATAGCCTCGAGCCAACCAACGTCTTGTGAGTGGATTTGGTAGACGGAAACTGAAAGAAACCGGTCGTATATATATATATATATATATATATTTGTATATGTTTGTGTCTGTGTTTGTCCTCTCCTCATACCGTGGCTTGACAACCGATGTTGGTGTGCTTATATCCCCCACAACTTAGCATTTCGGCAACAGAAACCGACAGAATAAGTACTAGAATTGCAAAAGATAATTCCTAGGGTCGATTTGTGCGACTGAAGGGGGTGCTCCAGCATGGCCGAATTTTGTTCAATAATCATTTCGAGCAGTCTTCTGGGTTACAAATCCTGCTCTTGATCTGCAGAAGCAGCGATGGCATCTGTTGCTGCTGAAGCTATCCCATGCTACAGAGAAGTGACGCCTCTCATTGCGCTCTTTCATATTCTCTCAGTTGGCTGAAATTACGTATTCTCTCTATGTCTGGAATGACGAGCTTCAGCGATCTGAACCATTCATCGCACCGCACTGCCTTCTTCTTCCAGGTGTCTGAAGAGATATGCAATATAATCTATTATATGAATCCCGTTCTGCCTGTGTGTGTATAAAAGATTATAACAGCCGTATTTTCAATTGATTGTGCTGAAATTGTAAACATAGGTAAAGGACGTCACAGTGGGTGCATCAGTTAAATTTCGTGAAAGAACAAATGATGTGATGGCAGTAAAGATCGATATCATTCTAGAATGAACGGTAATCAAACACGTGCATGCAGGCACTTCATTCTGTGTTTAATAAACTGACACAAAAGATGCAAAAGTCAAGGCGATTATTTTGAATAAGTAAAAATAAAATAAAATATTAACTTTAACGAATAAATGGCACTAATTGGCGATCAATCAACTCTGTGAATATTTTCTCTCAACAAAATTCAACTGACAGTAGAAAACTACAAATTGTTTGGTAATTGACGTGGAAATTTGGGTGACAAATATCTCAAACTTTGGCAAACAGTTTCTTATATAAAACAAAAAATGAGCGATATTTTCGACTTTTGCGTGACTCGATTTGACACGTACATGCCCATTATTTATTCTTTAATTCCTTTTCATGAAGAAGGAATATTAGTATCAACATTTCAAATTACGAGTTATTTTTTATCAGTAAACATTACTGAACGCTGTTTTGGCAAATTCTTATCATTTTCACAGATTTTACAAATCAAATTCCTCGGTTACATTCTAAGAAAAGCACTCTTCATTCACAGGTATTGTTATTTTATCGGTCAACATCGCACGTTGCTGAACCCTTTGTCCCATTTGAAGTTTTCCGGTTTGCATTCAATAATAGATTCTCGATAGGATGCCTCGAAAAAGCCAGGGTCACATTGGCAAGAAAACAAAAAACGCTTCCGTTTTGCGTTCCTTGTGGGAAAGCAAGAACAATGTGTATTTCGGTGTATGTGCAAGGCTGTTTTAACTTCAACCGCCAGAGCATCACAGGCTGACTACTCAACAAGCAGAACTCCGGCGTGCTCGCGATGCTGCCTCTGCCTCAAATAGCCGTGCTTTAGAGACGGTTGAACAAAGAGCCACAAGGCTTGGGGCTGATTCTCAGCGTAAAATGCGTTCTCATGTCTTCGAGGGTTGTTGCTAGTCTAACAAGGCCTTTCATTACAGCCCCCATGAGGACTGCACATCACACCCACATATCATCACTGGCAACATGCCTACAGTTTGCATCCATTGTAATGCATTGAGGTGGCTAACAGAATCTACCGATATACGCTGCTCCAATGGAACGGTTAGCTTGCCTCATTTACAAATCAGTGCCGAACCTTTGAAGTCCCAGCTGTTCGTTTTTATCAAAGTTGTTTTATATTCTATAATTTTCACAATAAATGCAATACTAATTGTTATTGTCTGAGATTTTGGTGTAATGTAAGCGGACAATACAAAAGTTATGGATGATTTAGTAATTTACTGCAAAACCCATGGCGGCCAAAATAATCAGAACGGTTGATAAAATAACAAAGTAATCAAAAATGACAAAGAATACTGGAATTATTTAATATTTAGTGTGAAGCCGTTTAGCTTCAATCACACTTTGACATCTTCGACTGCATGAGGAAATTAAATTTTCAATTTCTTGCTGGGTGATCTTATTCCATTCTTCCTGAAGGGTATCCCATAATTGCTCGGTTGTTTTAGGATTTCTGGCTTTCGAACGTTCTCCTAGAATATTCCACACATTTTCAATAGGATTGAGATCTTGGCTTTGAGCTGGCCAATCCATAACAATAACCTTTTCAGCCTTGAGGAAGTTCATGACCACCTTAGCCTTGTGACATGGGGCATTGTCCTGCATGAATATGGGTGGTCGCTTGGTTGAATTTTTCAGCACAGGCAAGACTTGATCTTTTACAAGTTGTTTATAAACTCCTGCATTTACCTTTCCATGTAATCGCACCAAAGGGCCCACACCATCTCCAGATATCATCCGCCAAA
>NC_043005.1:2025151-2032651 GCF_006345805.1 Octopus sinensis | reverse complement strand
CCTTTGATAAAGGTAGCTTTTGCATATTTATCGAGGCCAAATTGCATTCTGATGTCATCACTGAATTGTTTGACATCGCTAGTAAGCCCTTGAGTTGTTGGTCATTTCTTGCAAAGCGCTTTAAATCATCCATGTAAATGAGATGATTTATATTTTTATCAAACATTTTATATCCGTGCTATGCGTCATTGAGCAATTTTGAGAGAGGTATTAAGGCTAAACAAAAGAGGAGTAGTGATAGTGAGTCACCCTGGAAAATGCCACATGAAATTTTTACATCACCAGCATTTAGAGATTCATTGTCACTGTTCAAAGTTAGTGTGGTTCTCCATGATCTCATACTTACAGTCAAAGAGTTTCGCAGAGTAGGTGCTATCTTATACATTTCCAGACATTTCTTAATCCAGCTATGTGGTAGGCTATCAAAAGCCTTTTTATAGTCTATCCAGGCTATTGATAAGTTTTTGTGTCGTTTGTGACAATCTTCTAAGATCATCTTATTGATGTGTAGTTGATCTTTACAACCGTAGGATCCACGTTTACATCCTTTCTGTTCATTAGGGAATATGCTGCTGTCTGTTAAAAAACTATAAGTATATTCCGTCAGGACAGATGTTAGCGTTTTATACATAGTTGTTAAGCAGGTTATGGGTCTATAGTTTTTTGTTCGTTTGTTTCTTCACTTTTTGGAAGCAGGAATGTTAACCCATTAACTAGCCAAGGAGGCATCCTACTAGTTTGGGGGTTTTTGTAGGTTTGGGAGTCTTGTGAACCTTAAGGTTTTTCAAATATTCAATGTCAGACATAAATAGTTTAATTTGTTGTTGCAAACGCTCTTGCCAAGAAGGCATTTTGTGGGAATGTTGCCGTTTTCTAATCTTTTCACCTCATAGGATCGTTAGATTTTCGCGGATGCATAGTAGAGGTGGTTGAGATCTGTGATATCAACTTCATTAGCTGACATTATATCCTTAAGTGCAAGCCGGATTTTACCAATTATTTTCATGTTTTGGTTAGAGTTGCGGATTTTAGGAAGTGTATCGCGTTCATCCATGCTGGTTTCTTTAATTTTCAGCCATTTAATCATGATTTGATTTTTTAGCTCATGTAGTTCTGTTGGGTCAATATTTGTGCGAATTTCTTCATCTATTTGATGTTCATCTGTCTTAGTGTTTATGATTGGTTCAGGGAGTATTTCACTTTGCCTATCACTTATACTAACTCTTTCAATCCTTACTTCGTTTTTATCAGCCCTGGGCTGGTCTATAATTATTTCCTCTGTATTATCTTCTTTAACTGCAGCTTCGTTCATTTTATCCGTTACTGCTTGTCTAATTTGGTCAATCTCTACTTCAGTCAGTAATTTTTTTTTATAATGTTTCTTCTGACGTTGGCAAGTTTGTTACTGTCTATGTAGGGTCTTGCTTCAGGGTGTTTCTGTCTCCAGTTTAAGTATGTTTGTACAGTGTTAGATTTATCTGTGGGGAAATATATGGCATGGTAGAAGGCCGCAAGAACTTCTTTATTATCTTCCCTAGACCATTTCTCCTTCTTTTTCTTTTGATTATTTGGTGACGAGCATGGATGGCCATCTGTTGGAATATTCCGGTTGTGGGGTACGTCCAGCTCCAGTGTGTTGGGAAGATTTGATCCAGTAACTGATTTTTCAATCAGAATTTGGTTCAATTTTCGGGTACGTGGTCTTTTGTAGTGCGCTCGTCGACCATCGCGGATTGTAGGTTGTTTTGTTGACATTGAAGCATGACGAGCTTCGACTCTTACATTAAGAGACGGATCTGTCAGTTTAGGATTCTCTGCACGTAAACATTGTTCGTAGCGCAGCTTCTTAAGCCTAGCAGATCTGTATTCGTCTGCATTTTTTTTGTTGATAGATTTATCTCCGAACAGTTTTTTTTTAACTTAATTATTATTATTATTATTATAGTTATTGTTATTATTATTTTTATTATTATTATTATTATTATTATTATTATTATTATTATTATTATTATTATTATTATTATTATTATTATTATTATTATTATTATTATTATTATTATTATTATTATTATTATTATTATTATTATTATTATCATCATCATTAATTATTATTATTATTATTATTATTATTATTATTATTATTATTATTATTATTATTATTATCATCATCATCATCATCATCATCATCATTATTATTATTATTATTAATAATATTATTACCGTTGCACAGCTTCTAACGCTGGAGATGTACTACAGTGTCAGCTGTTCACTACCGGTGAACTAAGGTAACACCTCTTATTTTTCGAGCACCTTCCGGAGTATTCGAGCGGTTCCAAGTAGTGCTGTTTTCTGCAAGTGCCCCATCCTTATTGCAGTCCCCATTTCTTCCACATACTACTCGAGATTTTTGTTCACTGTTCCCAGAGCTCCGACAATTATTGGTACTACTGCTACCTTTTTCATCGACCACAACTGCTTAACCTCCCAAGCTAACCTGTCATATCTATCGATTTTTCTTTCTTCCCTATCGCATATTTTGTTGTCAGCTGGGCGTGCTATATCTATGATCCAACATCGTTTGCTTTCTTTCTCAATTAACACTAAGTTTGGCTTCCTATTCTCTATCTTATATTATTTCTGGGCTAGTGGCGTACAATGACTGGTATTATGTCATATGGTTTCACCATTTTGACGACAAATTCTGCACTAATCACCTTCTGATGTGTTGTCTATTCTGTATTTGATGTAATTGATCCTTAATGCTTGATCTTAGGTAGCACAGATTAGAGTCTCTGTTTCCGGTTTTAAATCACTTTTAGTCATCCATATCCATCTTTTTTATGGTAATAGAGGAACTGAAACAGTGCCTCGTTGCAAAGAAAGCAAAGATGGTAAGATACCACCAAGGAATGAAGGGATACCATCAGAATAGGTTATTCAGAGTAGATTCTACAAAGAAATAAATGGGGAGTGTATAGATTAAAATTTGATACCAGATAACATTGAAAGTCAAAGGTTTTGGAGTGACATCTGTCGAGGAGCACAAGATGGATGCAAGAACTGAAACAAACATTAGTCTGTCCAAAACAGGCAGAACTAGTCATTTCAGTTAGGGGAGTAAAGGAAATCAGTAAAAAATGGGCGACTGGAAGGCCCCCAGGACCAAAAGGAGTTCAAGGCTACTGGATCAAAAGATTTGGTGAATATCATGTACAAATTGATGCAGAACTCAACACCTTAAGTACCGACCAAGTAACACCAGAGTGGTTGATAATGGGTAGGATTGTGCTGTGCCTGAAAAACATCGGAAAAGGCAATACGGTAGACAATTACAGGCCGATATTCTGCTTGCCACTTATGTGGAAATTATTGATAGGAATAATCGCAGAGTCAATGTACGGACATCTGGGGAAAAGTGGAGTCGTGCCACATGAGCAGAAGGGTTGTAAGCGTAAGTGCAGAGGTACCAAGGATCAACTCCTGATAAACAAAACTGTACTTAGAAACTGCAAGAGGAAGAGAATTAACTTAGCCATGTTATGGATCAATTATTGTAAGGTGTACGATATGATCCCACATTCATGGATTATAGAGTGTATGAATCTATTTGGTATTGCATCGAATGTTGAGCGATTGCTTGGAAAAAGTATGGCGAATTGTAGGACGGACCTGACAGCATACGGAAGAAATTTAGGGACAATATAAATTAGTAGGGGCATCTTCCAAGGGGACTGCCTGTCCCCACTGACCTTTGTACTGTGCTTGATACCACTAACATTGATTCTGAGGAAAGCAAAGGCTGGGTATGTATTCAAAGCCGCCAGCAAAAAGGCAACCATTTGTTATTCATGGATGACCTCAAACTTTATGGTAAAGATGAAGATCAAGTCAGTTTCCTCGTTGATACGGTGTATAGCTTCAGTGCTGATATCAGAATAGAGTTCGGACTGAGAAAGTGTGGTGTGTTAGTCTTGAAGAGAAGCAAAATCAAATGTATGGACGGGCTAGCGATACCGTCAGCGGAGGTTATGAAGCAGATAGAAGGGACGGGCTATAAGTACCTGGGGATACTGGAAATGGATAAATGGATGGGGAAAGAAATGACAGAAAAATTAAGGCGGAGTACTTGCGCAGACTGAGATTGATCCTAAAGTCGAAATTAAATGGACCGAATAAGACTGAAGCGGTGTCATTCCTTAGATAATCGTATGAACAGTAGACGAACTAAACAGCTTCGACAGAAACACAAGGAAGTTATTGACTAGATATGGGATGATACTCCACCCAAAAAGTGAAAAGACAGACTGTATTTACCAAGAAAAAGAGGGGGAAGAGGACTGATTGCATGCGAACACAGCATTAGAGTAGAAGAAGAGACCATAGCATGGTATGTAAAAATATGCCGCAGAACCGTTATTCTTGGAAATAAAAAGGCTAGGCTTGTGTAGGATGGAAGGTTGCAAAGATAAAGCACTGTACAAGGACTTCAGAATGGAAGAAACTGAAAAAAGGTGGATAGAGAAAAGAACGCATGGACAATTTCATAGGGATGTTGAAGATGAGACAGACAGAGAAAAAAGATGGCTATGGATGATTATTATTATTATTATTATTATCATTTTCTACAAACACATTATTATTATTATTATCATTATTATTATTATTATTATTATTATTATTATTATTATTATATTATTATTATTATTACTATTATTATTATTATTATTATATTATTATTATTATTATTATTATTATCATTCAGTAGTTTTATTTTTATATCGTGCTTTCACTTCACTACCGAGCGCAGCTCTGTGTGCCTTAGGTATGTGCTGTGACTTGTTGTGATGCTCTGATGGTTATTGTATGGAAAGTGCTCTGCGTAGGATGTGTGCAGTGCCTAGTAGTGCAATTTTCTGTATGTTATATGTGTTTGTAAGTCCTGGTGTTTTTGTTATGTATTTGTCTGAATATTTTTTTATCATGCCTAATGCACCTACTATGATAGGAATTGTTTCTGTTTTTAGATTCCACATTCTGGTTACCTCTATTTCCAGGTCTTTGTATTTTGAAAGTTTCTCCATTTCTTTTAGAGACACGTCATCTGCCGGTATTGATACATCAATTAGAAAGCAATTTTTTCTTCATGATCTCTGACAACTATATCTGGTCTGTTGGCCTTAATTTCTCTATCTGTGTGTATCGGCATATCCCAGAGTATGGTTGATTTCTCGATTTCTGTGACCTTTTCTGGTGTGCGTCTATACCATCTTTTTTCTGTTGTTATTCCATAATGTTGGCATAGCTTCCAATGTATGTAGGTTCCAACTCTGTCATGTCTGTGAAAATATTCCTTCTTAGCCAGGACTGGGCAGCCAGAGATAATATGATTTATTGTTTCTTGTCCATCTCTACATATTCTGCAGTTACTTGTTATATTTCTTTTCATTACATGTTTTTGGTAATTTCTGGTGGGGAGGCTTTGGTCTTGTGCTGCAATTAAAAATCCCTCTGTTTCTGCTTTGAGTCCTGAGCTTCTCAACCATTGCTGGGATTTTTCTTTGTCTATTTCTTTTGCGTTTAGTTTAGTGCAGTATTTACCATGAAGGGGCTTTTCTTGCCATCGTTTTATCATGGCTCGTTGCTGTTCTATTTTTAGTTTGGATTTCATTTGTTTTATAGCTTTTGTTGTTTCTTCATCTTCTTCTTCTTCTTCTTCTTCTTCTTCTTCTTCTTCTTCTTCTTCTTCTTCTTCTTCTTCTTCTTCTTCTTCTTCTTCTTCTTCTTCTTCTTCTTCTTCTTCTTCTTCTTCTTCTTCTTCTTCTTCTTCTTCTTCTTCTTCTTCATATTTATTAGGTGGTATGATTTCTTGCTTGTATTTGTCAGCTTCCTTAAATACTGAGAACAGTTTTTTGTTTTGCTCGTGTTTTGCCGCTATTTGTATCAGTTTTCCTTCCTTCTGAAATAGATATTTTTGCAGTCCTATGGTGGTTATTTTATAGCAGTTTTCCAGTTGTATAAGGCCTCTACCACCTTCTACACGTTGTATATATAGTCTTTCTATGTCAGATTTTGGGTGATGCATCCTAGATCCAGTCATTATTTTTCTTGTTTTCCTATCTATTTTGGTCAGTTCATTTAGTGTCCAGTTAAGGATATTTTAGCTGTAACTTATAACTGGGACAGCTAAAGTGTTAATACCTATTATCTTGTTTTTAGCATTGAGCTCTGTTTTTAGTATTGATCTAACTCGTCTATAATATTCTTTTTTTATTTTCTCTTTCATTTGTGTGTGTTGTGTCTGTCTTCAGTTATGGCTTTATTAATCATTAGTTGATCTTTACAGCCATATGAGCCTTTGCGGCATCCTTTCTGCTCTTCTGGAAACAGGTTGTTTTCGTCCAGGTGCTTGTTCAACCTTTGCGTTATCACTGCAGTAAATGCCTTGTATATTGTAGGGTGACATGTTATTGGTCTGTAGTTTTCTGGTTTTGCTGTCTCATTTGATTTGGGAATTAAGATGGTTTTCCCCTTCGTGAGCCATTCAGGCATTGTCTCTGGCTCTGCTAGTATGCTGTTAAAGTTTTCAGCCAGCTTTTTGTGCATTCCTGTTAGATATTTCAACCAGAAGTTGGGGATCTTGTCATGCCCAGGTGCCATCCAGTCGCTTAGTCTTTGCAGTGCCTGGGTGACCTCTTCAGTTGTTATGGGGGTCCAAAGTTGCTCAGATGCTGAGTTTGTTGTTTTGATAGTTCTTTTTTTGGTTGTTCGTTCGCCGACCATATTTCTCTCCAGAATTCTTCCACTTCTTCTGCCGTTGGTGCTGCAGTGACTTCTATTTTATTTTTGCCAAGTTCTTGGTAGAACTTTTGGGGGTTGGAGTTGAACTTTTTGTTTTGTTCAAAGAAGCGCTGGCGTTACTCGTACCGGCGGATCCTTTGTGCTTTGGCAAGGATATCTTGCTTCAGCTTTTCTTTTATCTCAGGTAAATCTTTTTCTGTGATGTTATATTTGCGGAGTATTTTTGTTTTCTTTTTGTTGCTCAGTAGCGTTGATTGGCTACTGATTTCATTAAGAATCGACAGATCTTTTCTCATTTTTTGTATTTTGTTTTGGATGTTATTTATCCACAAGGTTTGTTTGGGTGGTGGTACTCCTGTTTGGATGGGTTTGAGTGAGTCTCCACCTTCTTTTGTGGCTGCAGTGGCTGCTGCGTCTACTAAGTCATTTAGCTTAGTGATATCGCTTTTTGTTTCAGTGGCTATTAGTTCAGTGACGGCTAGGTTTATGCTGTTTATAATTGGTGTTGTTGTTTCGTCTATTTTGATTTTTGGGAGATATGGTCGGTGGTCCATTTTGAGCTCTGTGGTTTTCAGTTCTTTGATTATTTTACTTTTTATATTATCATAATCATTAGGCTCCCCTTTGTTGTCTCTAGGTTTTAGATTTGTGTCGCTTTCTTTCTTATTTATATGTTTGTTTGCCGTGTTTTGGCTTGCTGTT
>NC_043005.1:2002651-2017651 GCF_006345805.1 Octopus sinensis | reverse complement strand
CAAAAAGAGACCGAAAGAATAAGTCCTGAAGCACTTTAAGGGGGTGCTCCAGCATGGCCACAGTCAAATGACTGGAACAAGTAAAAAAATGAAAGGATAAATAAATAAAACATATGCATACATACATATATGTACATACCTACATCTATATGTATATATACATGCATATATGAGTACAGGAAACCACACACACTAACTAAACATAGACGCACATCGAGATATAAGCATGCGCAAATGAAGACATACAATAGAAATACAAAATGGCTGACGGTTTGTAAGGAGAGACACAAATAAGAAAGAAGAAAACAAAGGACCACTGATGCGGTCACAGAAAGAACTCTGGCCGAAATAAGATTAAGATTAATGTAAAAAATAAATAACACTGAATCAAAATAACACCAAATATATAGTACGTGTGTCTTTATTGGCTAAACTGGCAAAATGACCATTCCGAAATATAACAATATCTGTTTCAACACACGACTTCACATAAAAAATCTTGCACAACAAATATATATATATATAATAACAATTTAACAATAAAGCATATGCATACATACATACTATATGTACATACCTACATCTATATGTATAATATACATGCATATATGAGTACAGGACACCACAAATAAACGTGAACAACAACGAGAAACGAAAACATAAAATCAAACAAGGAAACGGACTTTTTTTAACAACGAAGAAACAGAGTACAAGACAAACAATACAAGGAAAATTTTTGTAAATTAATTTTTGACTCTAAACAGGATTCACAAAACCTCACACTTTACTTTCGAAGATCTTTTCAAAAGACTCCCACATTTTCAGATATTTTTCCTTATATCTATATATATATATATTCTCCTTGCTTCGAGCTGTGAGGATAGTATCAAACTGGTTTGGTGTCTTGACTTAGGGACCTAATTCAACTGAATCATAATTATTTCTTATATCGACTAAAATCATTTAACTCCCACACATTTCCAATTTGCCGTTTAATGAAGCGGAACCTGCAAGCATCTACTGGCGAAACAATCTTCCTAACCACACGGTCATGCCTAAACCGAACTGAAAATATCTCCATTCTTCTTTGAAGGTCATCAAAAACTGCTGCTGCTGCAGCTGGGCGTGCATTTGCTATTATCAAATTAGCCGGTAATTTCCATTTCAGTGAAAATATCCTGTGTATATCAGTCATTCCAACATAATCTTCCAGGATTAGAGAAAATTATGCCACTAGTCCAGTTTAGTTATTTTCCTTTAACTAACTTTTTGTAATTATAAAGAGATAACACAGAAGCAAACAGAATGCTGTGATTTAGTCCTGATAAACGCATCGAATAGGAGGCCTTCATAAATATGAAATGTTAAATATAAAAGAGAGATGTTACAATGCATAATGCAAATTATACTGATGAATATTGATAATAAAAATGTAGTTTAATGATATACATACGTGTATACACTCACATATATAAATATGTGTGTGTGTGTGCGTGTGTGTGTGTGTGTGTGTGTATGTGTATGTATGTACGATATCAGGTATTATCTTTCTCGCCATCAGTGGCGCTATCACATAAGATAATTAGTTTCATGTTTTCATGCAGCAAAACATATAAATACGTAATGAATATTATTTATAACCACCAGAATATTGTAGGGAAGAAATAGAACTCATGTGATATATTCCAGTATATTGGTGATGTTGATCTTATCTTAGGCGAAATAGCAGCTCAGAAAATAGAGGGGTGGATGGGGTTCTGATATATATATATATAATATATATATATTATATATATATATATATATATATATATATATATATATATATATATATATAGATATATATATATATATATACACCCGTATATATATATCTATATTCCTATTGTGTATATGCCAACATGTCTGGAAAGCAACAAACAAAATTAACAGAATCAGAAAGAATTCTAATGGAAATTTCATCGAAATTATCAAGAAACAAAACTTCGATGGGATCTTAGTTTGATAAAATTCAGGACCGATCTCCATTACCCTGTCTAAACAATCCCGCTACAAAGCCAAATACGAAGTTATCGATGATCAAATCAGAGACGAAATATCCAAACTAACGACCGGCAATATAGCAGAAAAAATGCGAGAACTATGGACCTGAGATATCTCAAAAGAAGAAAGCAGATCAAGAAAGTTTTGGCAGCGGAAACAATTATTTCTCGACAAATATGCTACAAATTACGGTAAAGACACCAGAACTCTGAGAAATAGCATTAAAAGTGGACAACCTCACCAACGCAACATACGCCAGAACACGTGGCAACATGAACACCCGTTTCACTACGAATCGAAGACGAACTACGGTAAGAACTCTTCCCTTTTTGCAAACACCCTAATGCACACAACATGAACAAAAAGCACAAACAAAATAGATATTCCTTGGATCAGACCATTAGCATTAGAAATAACAGGAGATCATTTTCAAGACATCAACAGAGATTACCCACAAGAAACTGGACAAAAAAAACGATCTAGATCTGGAAGTAAACCCACATCATTTCCCAGGAGGTTAAAAACAATACTAACAAAAAATTGAAAAATAATATACATAATGCGAAAAACAAGACAGAAAACATAACGAAACCAAGTAAAGTACCACAACCAAAACGCAAAATTCATCAAGCAAACATCAACAGGAATATAAATCATAAACAGAAAAAAATCCATTTTTTTTTACGTCAGTACAACAAACACCGGAGAAAGAAAAAATCCAAGAGGAAACATACGCAAAACAACTGAACGTATAGATCCTAAAATAATTAATTTATCAAAAAGAGATCTTGACAATGATGAAATCCAACTTCTGTCAAAAGGACTGAAATTCACACCTACATCAACAGCCAACCAGCAAGAATTAAAGGAGGATATCCAAAAATTCTGTCGAAAATTACGACTTGTAGAATTCTTCACTAACAAAAGTAATGAGATTGATGAATCCCTAGTAAGGAATAAATTAAATTTCACCCCACCAAAAGGAAGAAATAACTACCTTGACCAATACTTTGATATCCTGTCTAAATTTCCCCTTAGACGCAATACCAATGTTAGGCCAAACATTAACAAATCAGAGATATTTGCATGTAAACGTATGCAAAACGATAAAACAATAATAATTAAACAAGCAGATAAAGGTGGTGCAATTGTTATTATGGATACCGAATACTATAAGGATTTGGTTGAGGACCAACTGAAGGACACAACCTTCTATTGTGAAATACCCTCAAATATAGACCACCACATCATGAAAAAGATCAACAACCTGATTTCAAAACACTACAACTCACTTACCGATAATGAAAGAGACTACATCACCAATTTCGAACCAAAACCAGCAACTTCTACGGCTTACCGAAAATACATAAATCAAAAGATATTCAACATGCAGTAAAAGATCAAGAAAGTGAGTACATAAAATTACTACATCCAAAAGACATAAAACTTAGACCTATTATAGCTGGTCCAGCATGCCCTACACACCGTCTAAGCAATTTCATTGACATTGTTTTGAAACCACTATGTACTTACATACCCAGTTTCATCATGGATGACATCGACTTCCTGTCCCATCTTCCCAAAACAACAGAAACAAATTCAGTTTTACTAAGTTTTAATGTGGTAAGCCTCTACACCAATATTCCACACGATTTAGGAATAAAGGCGATTAAATACTGGTTAGAAAAACATAGAGAAGTGATTCCAAGCAGATTCACAGTGCCATTTATATTAGATACAGTCAAACTTATTCTAGAAAACAACACATTCTTCTTCAATGGTAAGAATTACATCCAAATTAGAGGCACGGCGATGGGAACGAGGTTTGCTCCCGTTTACGCCAACTCTGTAATGAGATACTTAGAACTCTACCAAGAGGTGGAGGTAAACTATGGCACTGGATTTAGAAAGTATATTGAAAAGGCATGGAAGAGATACCTTGACGACTGCTTCATAATCTGGACAGAATCTCTAATTACTCTGGAAGAGTTCAATATCCTCCTGAACAACCTACACCCATCTCTTCAATTTACAAAGTAGATGAGTAGTACCGAATTATCATTCCTAGATATAATGGTAATTAAAAAGGACACCACCATCACCACAGATATATACTATAAACACACAGACACACATCAATACCTGAATTTTAAGTCGTGCCATCCACCACATACAAAACGCAACATCCCATACTGCCTAGCCAGAAGAATTTGTACCATTGTAGAAGATGCAAATATCAGGAACAAACGCCTAACAGAACTAAGAGAATTTTTGCTCAAACAAAAATACCCATCTCTACTTATAGAAAATGGCATACAACGGGCTATAAAAATACCCATACAACTTAGGACAGAGTTGTCAACTCTGTTCCATGGAGACATGAGATTCTAAAGCATAGAAAAAATAAAAAATCTACTAAATAACCGTATAGAGTTAGGTAAGTCTTGCATTCACTCAAAAATCAAAACTCTAAAATATTTCAAATAGAAATTTGCAAGTTCTCCTACTGTTGTTCTTTCTAACTGCATCTTTTAAAATAAATAAATAAATAGTATTTGTACTATGCTCATTTTTAATTGACTTTATAGTCAATTTAATTAACCTTACTTAAATCATATAAACTGCTAATCTTTCCTAATTATATTCTAAATTTAACATGTAATACTATTCCCTTAGTGATACATTTGATTTTCACTATGAATTTTGAATAAGATTCCCCTACCATTTGCTATTGAATTTATTTGACCTCTGGATGTTGACCTAAATTCCTTTTTACCATATATAAACATAAGTTAAAATAGAAACAATAATAAAAAAATAGCCTTCTATTCTAGTGTTAACCTTAATTTTCTTACTGTATCTTCCTCTACCACCTATGACCCCTTTAGTGTTTTCCTTTGATCTTCCTGTATTCTCAATCCCACCATTAATTCTATGAGTTTCTCAGTTCAAAGCTAGTTCTTTTATGAATTTAATATTCCTTCTACACTGACCTAGATTTTCTATCACCACAGATATAGACTGACCTGTGTCTGTGGTATCTTTATTCCTTCTTACATCCCCTTTTCTTTCCTCCTGATGTCCTTTGCTTTAGCTAAACGCTGTCTTTCTTGCTACTATAGAATTTTGTCTGCAACAGTTAGATGCGAACTTAACCGTGGTATGACCAGCATCTTTCCTCATGCCTCTTGGAACTTATACCCACATCTTTATGAGTAGATTTATCTTCTCTGGGATGTTTATAATCATTTTAAAAACTTTGTATTGTTGGAAAACATATAGTCTGCTTGGAATCTTACTTCAGATTCATGGAACTCACTCCTATAACTTCATAAGGATATTTACACTCTCTAAGATATTTGGAAAACCTATATGTGATTTAGCTGATGAATACTTGACATTATATTTGCTGTAATATTTGCAGCTTGAAATAAAATGTTTATAGTATGAAACAATTGTACTAATCTACCGATCCATTCTTGTTGCTTTTTTCTTGGTTATATATATATATATATATATATATTATATATATATATAATATATATATATATATATATGCATTTATTTATTTATATAAGGCAGTTGTAATTTGCCGACTTTCCTTCTCACTGAGGCTTTGTTAAGAACTTCTTGGATGCTTTGGTTCCAGTCCTTGCTTTTACAGCTGTAGATGTTATATTTTATGTATTGCTGAAAATGCTGTAAAATACTCATTTACTTGTTTCAGTCATTTGACTGCGGCCATGCTGAAGCACAGCCTTAAATCGAGCAAATCGACCGCAGGACTTATTCTTTGGATGCCTTGTACTTATTCTATCGGTTTCTTTTGCCGAACTGCTAAGTTACGGAGACGTAAACACACCAGCATCGGTTGTCAAGTGATGTTAGGAGACAAACACAGACACGCAACCATATACACACACATACATATATGTATACATATATACGACGGGCTTCTTTCAGTTTCCGTCTACCAAATCCACTCACAAGGCTTTGGTTGGTTCAAGGCTATAGTAGAAGACAGTTGCCCAAGGTGCCACGCAGTTGAAATGAACGCGGAACCAAGTGGTTGGTAAGCAAGCTACTTACCACACAGCCACTCCTGCGCCTTCGACTTTTTGCAAAGTAATTACATATCAAAACAGAAAACTGGAAAAAATATTGGTAATATTTATATCCGCACAACATACGTTCCATTGCCAAATAGGAGTTACATAGGTATACATGTAAAAAAACAAACATGTAAGACATTTCCTATTACTACTTCTTTCAGACCGAGAATTGAAATAATACGCATTTTTCTGCATGTATACCTGCTTGGTTATGAAACGTGTGTAATGGAAAATTAATAATACCTCAATTTTTTCCAGTTTTCTGCTTTCATATATATGTATGTATATGCATGTGCGTGTGTTTGTGTATGTTTGTGTGTGTGTATTGTGAAGTCCTCGCCAACTTGATGTCCTCAATATGTTTGGATTTACTCTATTGAAGGTTTGACCCCCATCTGTAAATATTCTGTTGTCATCCTTAAACGTGCTCTAACACACACACACACACACACACACACACACACACACATGCAAACATATTGTGAACGTACGTGTGTATGTATGTGGGTATGTACGAATGTAATATAAGTGGGTGTTTTTAAACGTTACGTTAGTTTCAAGTTTATATTCGTGAGGAATTGAAATTCAGCAGAGTATGTTAGTTTTTGTTTCATTTTATTACCTAACAGAATATTAACGAATGATATCAAATAGAGACAATTCGGAAACGGAACTGTGTGAGGAGCTCGACTCGCTAGGAGCTTATATTTTATTCACTATCAGCTTACGATAGTACAAAGTGAAGAAGGAAACGTCATCAGGAAATGGAACAGCTGTTAGTATGAAACTCATTACAGAGGAGAAGATGCGACTTTTGTGCGTCGGCGAGAAGAAAACGAGATGTTGTCACTTTACCTGCCGGACAATGGTGACCTTCACGGCGTGGCTGCAAGACGATGTTAGAAAATTTTACAGTTTATCTAAATAAGTGGACTGTAATTTTGGATTGGCTCCCTGAGTTCTCTCCGGTTGCAATTGTGTCTGCGCCTCTTCAGTCCTGCACCATCATTCTATTTCCAGATTATGAATTCATATTCGTATTAATAATAATTGGAGCATTAGTAAATGCTTAAAGGAGAATTTGGATAAACTGGGATTTTCAGAAGAAGAAATCGACCGGCTAATTTATACATTAGAACAGTAAAAGTATGCAAGTTCCAAATGTGAATTTCTCAGTGTTATCTACATCCCAAAGATGGGGCCTTGTATCTTTGTTGGAAACCGGATCCCGCCTCAGTCAAAGATTTATAATAATTAAAAATAGAAGAGACATGCATACATGCATACATACATATATACATACATACATGCATACATACATGCATGCATACATACATATATACATACATACATGCATACATACATACATACATACATACATACATACAAACATACATACATACATGCATGCATACATACATGCATGCATGCATACATACATACATACATACATGCATACATACATACATACATACATACATACATACATACATACATACATACATACATGCATACATACATACATACATACATGCATACATACATACATGTATACATACATACATGTATACATACATACATACATACATACATACATGCATACATACATACATGCATACATACATCATACATACATACATACATACATACATACATACATACATACATACATACATACATACATACATGCATACATACATACATGTATACATACATACATGTATACATACATACATACATACATACATACATGCATACATACATACATGCATACATACATACATACATACATACATACATACATACATGCATACATACATGCATACATACATACATGTATACATACATACATGCATACATACATACATGTATACATACATACATGCATTTATAAAGAGAGGGTCTTACAGCTGTTTCCAGGATATTTATTGTATCCCTTCATCGGAGACGTTGTGAGAAGAAGGTTAAGCAATAGTTATTCTGGACAAGATATGAAATAGGGAATGAAGTGGAGGATTGAAAATAGACCTAAGATATGCAGGGATATTGCATCTGTAGATCCATTATTTAGGCAGAATGGTTGACATATAAGATTCCAGTACCTTGTGTGTAAGTTCCAATAATATTTAAAATTGGTCATTCCAAGTATAGAGTTTGTTATTGAATCGAAGGTTTTATTTAAAGTGACTTAAAAGTTGGTGATGTATTTATAAGGTCAAATCGAAAACAGGAAGAGAGGGGAAAAGAAAAGGAAAAAAAAAGAAGAAAAGAAAAAAGAAAGGCGGAGGAGAGAGATAATAAAGAAACGAAGAGAGTGAAAGTATACTGGTTAGTGGTCAGTCAAGATAGATTAAGAGAAGGAATGGGGTGGGGGTGATGGGTGATAGAGAGAGAAAGATATGGGAGTGTAAAAAGATGATAGGGTAAAGAGTAAAGGAGTGTCAGAGAGAAAGAATGGGGTGGGGGTGATGGGTGATAGAGAGAGAAAGGTATGAGAGTGTAAAGAATAAAAGAGCATCAGATATGTAGTGATAGAGACTAAGTGAGGGGCAGAGAGATGGCGCAGGAGTAGTAAAATGGTGGAATGAAGAATTTGGGAATATAGGTTAGGTTGGTTAGAGAACAGGTCGGTGCTTAGTAGTAGAAGAATACATATCTGAAGATGTATACACATGCATAGATTAAACATGTATAGAGATATTTATACATATCAACACCTACATCTTATCCAGAATAACTATTGCTTAACCATTTTCTCACACCGTCAAATAAAGGGATATATAAAATATCCCGGAAACAGCTGTAAGACCTTCTATTTATAAATGTTCTAAAATCTTTCACAGCCTTGGATTTTTCATCTCATTCTGAAATTTTACGTATATATATATAATATATATACACACACACACGCACACACACACACACACATGCACACACACACACACACACACACATATATATATATATAGGAAAGTTTCGAAATTAGGTTGGTAGGGATATATAATCCGAGTGTAGTATAAAACCCCTCTAGGACAAAACCCCCAGAGTTAAAGTGTGAAAGCGGACAAAATCCACTCGGTTATATTTTTCGCTTTTTTTTTCGTTCTTTTCCCCTTTCACTTGTTTCAGTCATTAGACTGCGGCCATGCTGGTGCACCACCTTGAAGAATTTTTAATTGACTGCATGGATACCAGAATTTTTTTTATTAAGCCTAGTCAAAACCACCTCTGGGATATATTTCGTCCTTTTACTTTGTACTTGTTAAATCCTTAGACTGCGGCTATGCTGGGGCACCATCTTGAAAATTGTTTTGTCGAACGTATCGACCGCAGAATTTTTTTTTATGTGATTTTCAACCAACGCATGCAGTTAAGCCTAGAATATCTCTCCACATGCTAAAAATAACGACCAAATCTCTTGCACTTTTTTTATAATTTCACGCAAAGAAAAACGGAAATGGCGGTTGTAAAAAGACTTTTAGTTTCCAAAATTCTAATTTTTAAGTAAATAAAAATATATTCAATTGAAAATAAATAATTAGAATAGAATAACAGAACACAAGACGCTTTACTACTCAATGTACACTAACGAAAAGCATTTATTTCAAAAATATGTAGAAAGATAGAAACTATAAGAAGTACGTTTGAAGGACTAGTCTTTGGCACCATAATTCTGTTCGACCTTCAACGGCCAGAGAAAGTTCAAAAGGTCAGCTCATTCTCATGCAGAGAGAAGAAAACAAAGGACTTTAAATTTAAATTTTAAAATGGTGATTTTTCTGCGGCTAAAAATTCTTGTATGCGGTGCCGCAGCAACACCGCAATCTAATGACTGGAACAAGTAAAAAAGAAAAAAAGACGAAAACTAACCAAAAACTATAACCGATAAGGTTTTGTCCGCTTTCGCATTTTAACTAAGGAGTTTTGTCCGAGGGAGTTTTATCTTAGGGTTTTTTTTTTTGTTCGGACCCCATACAATCCAAGCGGGTACCGTATTAGCTTCTACCAGTTAATATGGCTAACGTCCATGGGTGTAGAAAGACTCCAGCTAGTTGATTTTACTTCAAATCGGTAAATTCATGTCTACATAGAGACTGCATGTTGTCGGTAGACAAGAAATAATAAATTGATAATTAAGGAGAGCAGAGATTTCTATCTCCAGTTTTAATCTGTTATCAATCACCTACATAGGTTTCTGCTGCAATTTCGTGCCCACTGCAAAATTTTGTTTCTTGTTGTGCATTTTGGTGTTAGTTGCCGCTTCCTCAGGGTGCTATTAACAGCGTTTCGGAGCCCACCTGAACTAAATACAACTAAATACGTGGTGTTAGTATTCTAAAAATAGCCTAAATTCCGACCTGTTCAACTCTGCAGGTTAGAAAAACAAGTGACTGGCCGTCCAAGAATGCGCCAGGAGTCAGCAAGTGCATTTTGTCTTGGAGTGGCGAATGGTAAAATATTCTTTTCTAATCTAGGCACAAGACCCGAAACGTTTTTTGGGGGGAAGAGGGCCAGTCGATTATATCGACCCCAGTACACAACTGGTAATTAATTTATCGACCCCGAAAGAATGAAAGGCAAAGTCGACCTCGGCGGAATTTGAACTCAGAACGTAAAGATAGATGAAATACCGCTAAGCATTTAGCCCGGCGTGCTAACGATTCTGCCAGCTCCTCGCCGCCTTTGTATGGTAGTATATTAAGTATCAGGTTACTTAGTGTCTGTTGATGTTATTATTGTTACTACTATTATCATCCCTATCACTACTAATACCACTTCTACTCATATCATTATTACTATTATTGTTAATAATAAGTTTTTGTTCTATTATTAATTTACTAATTTTATAATTAAATTTATGGATATCGTTAATTTTATTCCCTCATCGCTCTTTAATATTAAGTTTATTTATTTAGGAGTTTATATCGAATCAGTTACTTGTTATTGTTTACTTGATTTCTATCCTAATTTTAGTATTACGTATCATTCAATCACTTAAATCGATTAAATGAATGTTTTAACTGATGAACACAACGTGACTCTCTCTCATGTCTACGGTTTATTAATTTGTATTTTGATGTAAGAATTTGGTATATTGCTTCAACACAGTGTAAAATTTGTCTTGAAGAAATTTACCAAATTTATATATATATATATATATATATATATAGAATTAAATAAGTAGAAATTGATATTAATCAATTAAAACCAGTGGCTTAGCATATTTAAAAAAATCCGAAGATTAAAAATTGTTTTACATACAAAGTTTAGAGGACAGACCACTAAAAGTGGACAGCCTATATGCTAAACATAGACGTCAAATCGCCATTACCACGAAGAATGTGTTCTCAAGAAAAATCCTAGGAAAAAAATGTTCTCTAACCGGTAAATTGACTGCTGTAGTTTCCGGTCTCAGCGCGCCAAAGTGAAGACATTTGAAAGATACACCTAAATATAATTTGTAGAACTTTATACATGATGGATTTAAGTTGAGCGTTCTGCATCTAGTTCTGGAAATTGTGTTTTATAAACGACAGACTATGCTGATGATCTTGCAGATGTTTGCGTGTCCATATACGTAAATATTAACAAGTGAAACCAATGGTACATAGGTAATCGTTTTTTATTTTGTATATTTTCATTTATCTTGCTTAATTTTACATTTTGGTTTTTTGGTGGGATTTTTCTTGAGAACACATTCTTCGTGATAATGGCGATTTGATGTCTATGTTTAGCATATAGGCTATCCACTTTTAGTGGTCAGTCCTCAAAATTTTGTATATATATACATCAGCTGCTCCACGGATATCATTATGGTTTCGACACCTGGGCAGTACCATTCAATCTGGTGGTGTCATATATATATATATATATATATATATATATATATATTATATATATATATATATATATATATATATATATATATATATATATATATATATATATATATATATATATATATATATATATATATATATGAAACGATTTGTAGAGGTAACATAGGAGTAAGTAGATATTTATGAAAAACAAGACCGAAAATGCTACTTTCTTCAAATTAGGTACATTTTAATTTTCCTTTTACATGTTTCGGTTTTTGAAAAACATTATCAAAAATATGTACTAATATGGAATATGTAAAGAGAAAAGAACAATTTAAAAAATGAAATTAAGAATAAAATTAAAATTTACATTCATAGTTTACTTTTCTTTTTCCTGCAAGAACACGTGATAACATCCTTTGATTCTGGCAGCATGATAAGTTCAACAGACTGTGACCGCAAATTACTACTATCTGTTTTTCTAAATTAGTGTGGTCAAGACTTGTTTTCTTAAGAGTGGCTGTAGCCGTCAAATAACTAGCAGCAGTAATAATAATAGTCGCTGTGTTGAAGTTGTTACCCTGGGATTTTAATAGGAATCGGGTTTTTCAAGCCCTTGCTTTTATTTCTTATACATACATAAATATACACATTCATCCGTATACACATATATATATAGACAGATACAGATACATACACACACTTATATATATACATATACATATACGCGCATATATACATATATATATATATATATACATACACACACATGCATATATACATATATATATATGCAGATAAACATACCCATATACATATATATATATATATATATATACAAATATATACACATACATATACACACCACACACAAACCCAGGTATATATACATATACGCATCCATACACATATATATATATACACATATATACATACATAAATACACACATACACATATATATATATACACACACATACGTACATACATATGTATTTTGAAGAAATCATACACAGCTTTGGTAAAATCCTCTGCAGTAATTCATAATGGCTGTGTGTAAATAAAAAGCCCATAATTCTGTTATATGTACACACACACACACACATACATTATATATATATATATATATATATATATATATATATATATATATATATATATATATATATATATATATATATGTTTATATAAGTGCATGAATGTATGTACGTGTATGAATGTATATATACATATATTCTTACTCACTTGAATACATGGTCAAATTAGCTATTAGTCTGATTGCAAAGGTGTTATGTTTCTTACGAATTTACGCATATGTTCGTTAATATAGAATGATGAACAACTGTGAGCAGCCATCTACAAGTGTTTATCTATGATTCTCAGAGTTATTTCTGTCTTCCTATTGGTTAATACAAATGGTTATTACAAATATTTGTGATTTGTGATTATTTTCGTGTTTATATTTTATTGAAGTGTTATTGCTAGTTCAGCGTTGTTATATTTGAAACTAACTTCTTCAACGATTCCTGTCTGGATACATTTCTGTGCTAAGAATGATATTAGGTTCTGTATTAATAGCCTCTCTCTATATTAATATTGCCTTTGGTTTTACCGTCGACGTTTCTGTAACCGATGTATGTTTTTCACGGAGAGAAACCGTTAACTGCACACCAGACCCACAGCCTTGAGGATCAGGGAAAACCTGTTAGTTAGGCTTCTACTTGCACGACATTACGGAATCAACACGCCGCTAGAATAGGCCTTAAGACCATAGAAGCACACAAGCTCTCCCCCACCACAGCAAAGCGACAATCTATGACAGTGGGGTTGTTGAGGTTTGGAAATATAAGGAAAATAACATCTAAATTTTCATCAGCATAAAGAATCTTTTCGTTAAAGAAAATTAGCAACTTAGCCTTGAGGGGGCGAAATCCAACAGATCCCCATTGGTATAGAAATAACAAGTAAAGCTGGATTGGACACCGTTTCTTTTTGCTCTGCCATCTGACCACTCTGTTGGGGGCCTTCTCAGAGTGTGTTTTATACACTGGAGAAATTAGAATAGAACAGACGCTACAATGTTTAATGATTCTATTTTGGTTGCTGATGTTGCCGAGGTCATTAAGCAGGTTTATAGTTAATGACAATCCAGGCTTAATCGTCTACCTATTTCAGTTTCTCAGGCACTTAAGATGACACTTAGGATATCTATAGAGTCTGATTGTACTCAGGGTGAGTTTTGCTGCTATTTCTTGCCATTGAACTACCACACAGAGGTACCAGGTTGTATAGACCTAAAGATTCATTAAAATATTCCACTCTAAGGAAATCTTTAATAAAATGCAAAAGATTTCTCGGCTCGAAACGAGAAGGCAAATTCTGTTCTGCTAATTCTGTAAACCGAGTCCCCAGTTAATTTTCTCATTTTCAGGGTCCATAAATAAAATATCTGTTAAGACCTTGACTTTATGTTAGAAACCTTTATTCAGGATGACGGATTGCTAGAATCTCTCAAGCGTCAGACAAAACACCTTTCAGTATTTCTTCTGATTCGTGTGAGATGTGCGGAAAGTGTGTTCCATTGAGTTAGAATTAAATTTAATAAGTTTTGTGTTAAGCGTGAACTGTTCTATACAGAGCAACATTATTTTAGCAGTGAGTTGTTCCACGTAGAACTACTTTATCTTCGATGCTATCTTTACAACCCAATCTTCTACGCCCATCAAACTTCTTCCATCTTCCCTGAGTTTCAAATACAATTTATCACTATCTCCTGTTTGAAGAGCATATCATTCACCCTCAGAAGGTTTCTAATTTTTCTTGTCAACAACCGGCAGGACACGTTCTCGATGATTCCTGCACTGAACACTTTATCGGACAATTGATGGTGATGGCAATAGTAACAGTCTTACTGTTCAAATTGGATTTTCTTTCTTTTAGTTCTTCTTACGTACTCATTTCTTTGTTAGTCTTTTTATGCTATCAGCAAGATTCCACCCTCCCCCCATATACTTGTACCCGGCTT
>NC_043005.1:1982651-2000151 GCF_006345805.1 Octopus sinensis | reverse complement strand
TCGACTGAGGCTAGGAGCAGATAAATTTAAGCTTAAGCTTCTAACACAATATTGTGTTGTTTGTAGGAAGGCCCAGCTCGTACAGAGCTGCTGCAGGCGAATACCACTGCTATTCATTTTATCTTTGCTAAAACGTCCCAAATTGTGCATTGCAGTCGCCCTGTAGCCTTGCATTAAAGTCGCCACACAGAGAAAGATTTCATCAAAAGTCTGTCTGAAAAAAGTGACTTTTGTTAGATGTTTATGAACAAAAAAGAGATAAAATTTCGTTTGTTAAGTGGAGACTTGGAGTATACTCAGAGAAACAAGTCACATGACACTCACATGGTAGCTATACGTGTAGCGTAATGACACGTTCTCTCACATTGATTTGAAATCATCCAACTAGTCTGATTATTCTAAAGGCAAAGTATACGGCATACTCTCGTTTCTCAACGAATTGTTTCGAAAGCTAAAAGGATCAACAGCCAACCATTTCATTTAGCTGGTCATCCTTTGGCAATATCTTGTATGTGTCCAGCTCTGCGACAAGAGCAGTATAGATCTCAGGCCTGTGTCATTACCTTCATTGTGAATCAGGCAATATTTAGGGTCCCTTATCTAGTCCCTTCAAAGGAATTGGGTAGACAGTTCACTGCTTAAATAAGGCCGCTCACTCACAGGTGATTCCATCCAATTCTCCTTAAAATTAAAGATTAAAGGAACCGGTCTTCAGAAAAACATTTACTTCCACCTTATATACAGGTTTGTGATTCTATAATTCCAAGTCGGTTCCAATTCAACAAGTCACCACATGATCATCATCACCAAACATCTTTTAGAGACCAGAATGGATAAAACTGGTTGCTTTGCTCTCTCTTTCTCGTTGGACAGTTCATTCTTTTTTACTCTAAGCACAAGGCCCAAGTTTTGGCGGGAGGGGCCAGTCGATTAGATCGACTCCGGTACGTAACTGGTTCTTAATTTATCGAACCCGAAAGGATGAAAGGCAAAGTCAACCTCGGTGGAATTCGAACTCAGAACGTAAAGACAGACGAAATAATATAGTTGAATGTAGAAATTGTTACATTGTAGAGAGAGTTGGTTGGTGAAGTAGCACCGCATTCAACGTATGTAGATGTGTGCACACGAAGCTGTGTCTATTTCTTTACTACCCACAAGGGGCTAAACACAGAGAGGACAAACAAGGAGAGACAAACGGATTAAGTCGATTATATCGACCCCAGTGCGTAACTGGTACTTACTTTGTCGATCCCGAAAGGATGAAAGGCAAAGTCGACCTCGGCGGAATTTGAACTCAGAACGTAACGGCAGACGAAATACCTGTTTCTTTATTACCCAAAAAGGGCTAAACATAGAGGGGACAAACAAGGACAGACAAACGGATTAAGTCGATTACATCGACCCCAGAACGTAACTGCAGACGAAATACCGCTAAGCAATCCGCTCGGCGTGCTAATGTTTCTGCAAGCTTGCCGCCCTCTTTGGACAGTTCTAGTTATAAAAGGCATGTTACACTGGAATTTGTAAGTATTTCTAGTTTGCAGAAATTCTAGGCAATACGATGACTTTGTACGAAGCTAATGTCAATCTCTAAATATCCGCTCCCAAGTCTCAGAGACAGTGAAACACCAAGTTGATTGGTGTGAACCAGGTTTTTTTACTAGAGTTTCCTTTCTCTTGGTCTTTACTAAACAAGACAACCAACAAGTCTGTCGGGGCTGCATACACCACAGGTACACACACACACACACACACACATACAAACGTATATATATATATAGAGAGAGAGAGAGAGAGATAGAGAGAGAGAGAGAGAGATAGATAGATAGATAGATAGATAGATAGATAGATAGATAGATAGATAGATAGATAGATAGATAGATAGATAGATAGATATTAGTATATCTCTCACTGGAGGGAGTACTTTTTGTTGAGCCTACTTATATTAGAGCTATATATATATATGAAAGAAGGTTTGAAAATGCAAGTTTAAAAGATGTTTATTTACTTTACCGGTTTCACTTTTTTAGAAAAAGATTGTCAAAAGTAACATGTAAAAGCTTGGTTGTGTTAGTTACTGGTTGTCACAAAATACTACAATACATATATACACTTTTTGATAACAAGAACATGTTAAGAGCAGTTTACAAGGGAAAATCTTGGGAAAATATAAAAAAGTTTAACAAGTTCATTAAGATATTGGGCACAAAAGATTACAACATATATATACATTCTCAAGAAAATGTTAAAGATAGTTTCCAGAAGGAATTATTATAAAGTTCAGTGGAATATTGGTATTCTATCTGTATATATATATACACACACAGATTATTATAAGTTCAAGAAGTTTACATTTTAGTAGTGTGGTAGCTTAAACTGACCTGGTTCACCATGTTATCGTAAAAGACTATTTTATATTTCACGGGACAGTGTAGGTGTGTTTGGGTGGGGGAAGGAAGAGTAATGTGGAACTGAAAAGAAGATTTTTGTCTCTCCTTCAAGCATCAATGATTTGGGGGATTGGTCTTTAGAGGTCAGAATGGTGCGAGTGTGTGTCTTTGTGTGTGTGTATATACATATAGATGTGTTTGTGTTTGTGTGTGGGGGCCGTTTTTGATTAGTCCCAGGGTTTATTGTGATGTAAATAGATGTGTCTCTGTGTGTTTGTAAAATTTGTTAGGATGGTGTGTGTATATGTGTGCCCGTTTGTCAACCGTGTATATATGTATTGTAGTATTTTGTAATAACCAGTAACTAACACAACCAAGCTTTTACATGTTACTTTTGACAATCTTTTTCTAAAAAAGTGAAACCGGTAAATAAACATCTTTTAAAATTGCATTTTCAAACCTTCTTTCATATATGTATATGTATATGTACATTATTATCATTATTAGTATTAGTATTATTATTATCATAGACGTCGCACAGTATACAATATAGGGAGGTTATTCATTGAAGGTATTGTATCTATCGGGTGTTTGTACTGTTTGTCAACTCACAACAAGGACCTCAGACAGACACTACTTTACACAATATGCGTGCCGTTCCAAGTAATGCCAGCTTTTGCAATACATCTTGATTGTAGGGTATTTCTAAGGGTTTCGGGTGTTTTTTTCAGGTTGGGTGGTATTGAACCTAATGCTCAGATGACAATAGGGATAACCTTTATGTTTGACTCTCGTAGCTGCCACATCTTAGCAATCTCAATTCTCAGGTCTCCATATTTATCAACCTTTTCTCTTTCGTTCATGATGATATACTGTTCTCCTGGCACTGCTACGTCGATTATTAGGCTCTCTTGTTTCTCCCTCCTAAAAGTTACTATATCCAGCCTTCGGTGCTTTAATACATTGTCTGTCCGGAAATCTAAATCTCAGGGGATTTTGCCTTTCCCATTTCGTCCATTACATATTCCGGTGTATGTTGGTACCAAGCAACCGTAACCTCATATCCATATTTACGGCAGAGTAGCCAGTGGAGGTTTGGGGCTACTTTGTCGTGTCTATGCTTGTATTCTTTCTGCGCGAGACTTTCACAAGTACTAACAATGTGAGTCGTACTTTCGACCCTCTTCCCACACATTCTGCAGCGGTTCGTTGCACTTGTGTGGTATATATCTGTTTTCACTGAGTTAGTATTCAATGCCTGGTCCTGGGCCGCAATGATTAGGCTTTCAATATTCTTTTTTAGGTCACCCTTCTGGAGCCACCACCATGGTCTTTTAATTTGTTCGTTTCATGGTGGAACTGACCATGTAATTCTATACGGAGTAGGGTTTCTTCTCCCTCGTTGGCTGTTCTTGATCGGAATTAATGAGCACTCTCAAGTCCATTTTTGCTAACTCCTTCTGCACTAGCAGCATACAGTAGCAAGACTTCTTTACTGTTACCAAATATTCTGCCATGTTTCTTCTTTTACTGTACCCTAATCAGCCCACGTCCACCCTTAATTCTCTCTTCATGTAGAGCCTGTGTACATTTGCCTTAGGGTGGAGGGCACCATACATTGTTATTGTCTTTCAATCGAGTTGGTCAATCTCCGCTCGTGTCCATCTCAGGACGGGTGCACTATCGCGGAATACAGCAACAGCCCATATGTTGATGGCAGTCACAAGATTCCTTGAGTTGAAGCTTTGATTTCAAGAGAAGTTTGAGGCGCTTCAAATATGCAGTGATGACTTTGTCTTTCATTTCTCTGTGCAAGATATTGTCCAGCTTCATGATCCCGAGGTACTTGTACCCATCATCATCCGGGTCTTCCATTCTCCCTCCGTTTGGCAATTCTATGCCCCTATAATTTACTCTTTCCCCCCGTTTCAAAGTAAGCACCGTACACTTCGAGATACCGAATTCCATCCCTATATCCTTGTTGCACATTTGCACAGTCTCAATCAGCCTCTCCATTTCAGGCTCTGTTTTTTCGATCAGTTTTAAATCATCGATGAAGAGAAGGTGATTGAGACGAGGTCTGTTCTTTCTCAGCTCATATTGCACGTTGATGTTTACGTAGGACTATATAAAAGTGGGATTAAGGCTATAACAAATAAGAGAGGTGAACATGAGTCTCCTTGGAAGTATTATTATGATTATTATTGCTGTTGTTGCTGTTGTTGTTTTGTTGTTGTTATTATTATCATTATTATTATTATTATTATTATCATTATTATTATTATTATTATCATTATTATTATTATTATTATTATTATTATTATTATCATTATTATTATTAATTTTATTATTATTATTATTATTATTGTTATTGTCATTATTATTATTATTATTATTATTATTATTATTATTATATTATCATTATCATTATTATTATTATTATTATTATAATTATTATTATTACTTTTTTTTTTCTTCTTTCAAATTTTCTTCCATTTCTTGCCGAGTGTCTTCCCGACTCCTAGGGCAAAGAAACTCATAGTGTATATTGGTAGGCCATTAAACCAAACTCAGTAGTTCGTTCATTTTTTTTTTTTTTTTTTAAGTTAAATTAAAATTAAAATACATGAGCAGCAACAGTTCTCACATCGACAATGCTCTTCTCAATACGTGTGATGTACCAGTTAAGACAATCTTTTGCACTTCTTGCAGGGATGGTAAGCCAGGGATCATTCTCATATAATTTTCGGTTCCCTTCTTGATCATCCCTAGTTCTCCTACGATCACTGGTATTGTAACCGCCTTGAGATGCCACATTTTCTCAATTTCAATGAGTAGGTCTTTATATTTTCTGAGCTTGTCAAACTCTTTCGCTGAGATATTATGATCACAGGGGATGCTCATGTCGATCAATAAGCAAACTTTATTGTTTTGGTCTTTCACAACAATATCTGGTTTATTGGCCTTGATGGTTCGGTCTGTATGTACTGGAAAGTCCCACAGAATGGTTACATTTTCTCCTTCAGTTACAGCCTCAGGGTGGTGATTATACCACTTGTCGGCAGTTTTGATATTGTAATGCCGACTTATTAGCCAGTGGAGATATTGGCCAACTCTGTCATGTCTTAATTTATACTCCACTGGTGCTAAGACTTTACATCCAGAGATTAGGTGGTCCACTGTTTCAATCATGTCGTTGTAGAATCGGAATTTTGGGTCTGCTCCATTTTTCATCACATTGGCCTGGTAGTTCCGGGTTAATAGGCTTTGGTCTTGAGCAGCCAGGATGAAACCTTCGCTCTCTGCTTTTAGCCCTGAGCTCCGCAGCCACTGATGGGTTTGCTTCTGGTCAACATCAGCTTGTTTGCTGCGGGTCACAATTTGCCGTGCAGAGGTTTCTCCTCCCACCTATCAGCCAATTGCTCGTGCGCTTTTTTCATTGCCATCATTTTCACCTTCTTTGCAACAATAGTTGCCGTACTTCCCTCGGGTTGTTCAGTTTGGGTATCCTGCACGAGATCAATAGCAAATTTTTTGCTTTCCTTTATGATAGAATGAAGCTTCTTTCGTCTCTCGTGATTTTCCACGAGCTTTAGCATCCAGTCATTCGATATTTCGAGATATTTGGCCAGTCCAATTGTGGTTGTTTTGTAAGCTAGTTCAAATTGGATCAGGCCTCGACCTCCTTGGGCTCTGGGAAGGTAAAGGCGATCTACGTCTGCCTTTGGGTGGTGCATCCTATTACAACTCAGCAGCTTGCGTATTTTTCTATCTATATTCTTTACTTCACTCATATTCCAGTTCAACACATTGTAGCTATAAGTAACAACTGGAACTGCTAAGGAATTTATAGCTAACACCTTGTTACGTGCATTTAGTTCAGATTTCAGGACTGCACGAACTCTCCTATAACATTCCTTCCTAACATTCCATAATTATTATTATTATTATCATATTATTATTATTATATTATTATTATTATTATTATTATTATTATTATTATTATTATTATATTATCATTATCATTATTATTATTATTATTATTATAATTATTATTATTACTTTTTTTTTTCTTCTTTCAAATTTTCTTCCATTTCTTGCCGAGTGTCTTCCCGACTCCTAGGGCAAAGAAACTCATAGTGTATATTGGTAGGCCATTAAACCAAACTCAGTAGTTCGTTCATTTTTTTTTTTTTTTTAAGTTAAATTAAAATTAAAATACATGAGCAGCAACAGTTCTCACATCGACAATGCTCTTCTCAATACGTGTGATGTACCAGTTAAGACAATCTTTTGCACTTCTTGCAGGGATGGTAAGCCAGGGATCATTCTCATATAATTTTCGGTTCCCTTCTTGATCATTCCTAGTGCTCCTACGATCACTGGTATTGTAACCGCCTTGAGATGCCACATTTTCTCAATTTCAATGAGTAGGTCTTTATATTTTCTGAGCTTGTCAAACTCTTTCGCTGAGATATTATGATCACAGGGGATGCTCATGTCGATCAATAAGCAAACTTTATTGTTTTGGTCTTTCACAACAATATCTGGTTTATTGGCCTTGATGGTTCGGTCTGTATGTACTGGAAAGTCCCACAGAATGGTTACATTTTCTCCTTCAGTTACAGCCTCAGGGTGGTGATTATACCACTTGTCGGCAGTTTTGATATTGTAATGCCGACTTATTAGCCAGTGGAGATATTGGCCAACTCTGTCATGTCTTAATTTATACTCCACTGGTGCTAAGACTTTACATCCAGAGATTAGGTGGTCCACTGTTTCAATCATGTCGTTGTAGAATCGGAATTTTGGGTCTGCTCCATTTTTCATCACATTGGCCTGGTAGTTCCGGGTTAATAGGCTTTGGTCTTGAGCAGCCAGGATGAAACCTTCGCTCTCTGCTTTTAGCCCTGAGCTCCGCAGCCACTGATGGGTTTGCTTCTGGTCAACATCAGCTTGTTTGCTGCGGGTCACAAATTTGCCGTGCAGAGGTTTCTCCTCCCACCTATCAGCCAATTGCTCGTGCGCTTTTTTCATTGCCATCATTTTCACCTTCTTTGCAACAATAGTTGCCGTACTTCCCTCGGGTTGTTCAGTTTGGGTATCCTGCACGAGATCAATAGCAAATTTTTTGCTTTCCTTTATGATAGAATGAAGCTTCTTTCGTCTCTCGTGATTTTCCACGAGCTTTAGCATCCAGTCATTCGATATTTCGAGATATTTGGCCAGTCCAATTGTGGTTGTTTTGTAAGCTAGTTCAAATTGGATCAGGCCTCGACCTCCTTGGGCTCTGGGAAGGTAAAGGCGATCTACGTCTGCCTTTGGGTGGTGCATCCTATTACAACTCAGCAGCTTGCGTATTTTTCTATCTATATTCTTTACTTCACTCATATTCCAGTTCAACACATTGTAGCTATAAGTAACAACTGGAACTGCTAAGGAATTTATAGCTAACACCTTGTTACGTGCATTTAGTTCAGATTTCAGGACTGCACGAACTCTCCTATAACATTCCTTCCTAACATTCCATAATTATTATTATTATTATCATTATTATTATTATTATTATTATTATTTATTATTATTATTATTATTATTATTATTATCATTATTATTATTATTATTATTATTATTATTATTATTATTATTATTATCATTATCATTATTATTATTATTATTATTATTATTATTATAATTATGATTATTATTATCATTATTATTATTATTATTATTATTATTATTATTATATTATTATTATTATTATTATATTATTATTATCATTATTATTATTATTATTATTATTTTATTATTATTAGTATTATTATTATTATTATTTATTATTATTATTACCTTTTTTTCTTTTTCAATTTGCTTTCATTTCTTGCCGAGTGTCTTCCCGACTCCTAGAGCAAAGAAACTCATAGTATACATTGGTAACCATTAAACCAAACTCAATAGTTCGTTAATTTTTTTTTTTTAAGTTAAATTAAAATACATGAGCAGCAACAGTTCTCACATCGACAATGCTCTTCTCAATACGTGTCATTTATTATTATTATTATTATTCAGTAGTTTTATTTTTATAGCGTGCTTTCACTTCACTACCGAGCACAGCTCTGTGTGGTTTAGGTATGTGCTGTGATTTGTTGTGATGCTCTGATGGTTATTGTATGGAAAGTGTTCTGCGTAGGATGTGTGCAGTGCCTAGTAGTGCAATTTTCTGTATGTTATATGTGTTTGTAAGTCCTGGTGTTTTTGTTATGTATTTGTCTGAATATTTTTTTATCATGCCTAATGCACCTACTATGATAGGAAATGTTTCTGTTTTTAGATTCCACATTCTAGTTACCTCTATTTCCAGGTCTTTGTATTTTGAGAGTTTCTCCATTTCTTTTAGAGACACGTTGTCATCAGCCGGTATTGATACATCAATTAGAAAGCATTTTTTTTCTTCATGATCTCTGACAACTATATCTGGTCTGTTGGCCTTAATTTCTCTATCTGTGTGTATCGGCATATCCCAGAGTATGGTTGCTTTCTCGATTTCTGTGACCTTTTCTGGTGTGTGCCTATACCATCTTTTTTCTGTTGTTATTCCATAATGTTGGCATAGCTTCGAATGTATGTAGGTTCCAACTCTGTCATGTCTGTGAATATATTCCTTCTTAGCCAGGACTGGGCAGCTAGCGATAATATGATTTATTGTTTCTTGTCCATCTCCACATATTCTGCAGTTACTTGTAATATTTCTTTTCATTACATGTTTTTGGCAATTTCTGGTGGGGAGGATTGGTCTTGTGCTGCAATTAAAAATCCTTCTGTTTCTGCTTCGAGTCCTGAGCTTCTCAACCATTGCTGGGATTTTTCTTTGTCTATTTCTTTTGCGTTTAGTTTAGTTCAGTATTTACCATGAAGGGGCTTTTCTTGCCATCGTTTTATCATGGTTCGTTGTTGTTCTATTTTTAGTTTGGATTTCATTTGTTTTATAGCTTTTGTTGTTTCTTCATCTTCTTCTTCATGTTTATTAGGTGGTATTATTTCTTGTTTGTATTTGTCAGCTTCCTTAAATACTGAGAACAGTTTTTTGTTTTGCTCGTGTTTTGCCGCTATCTGGATCTGTTTTCCTTCCTTCTGAAGTAGATATTTTTGCAGTCCTATGGTGGTTATTTTATAGTAGTTTTCCAGCTGTATAAGGCCTCTACCACCTTCTATACGTTGTATATATAGTCTTTCTATGTCAGATTTTGGGTGATGCATCCCAGATCCTGTCGTTATTTTTCTTGTTTTCCTATCTATTTTGGTCAGTTCTTTTCGTGTCCAGTTAAGGATATTGTAGCTGTAACTTATAACTGGGACAGCTAAAGTGTTGATATCTATTATCTTGTTTTTAGCATTGAGCTCTGTTTTTAGTATTGATCTAACTCGTCTATAATATTCTTTTTTTATTTTCTCTTTCATTTGTGTGTGTTGTGTCTTATCTAGTTCATGGATTCCTAAGTATTTGTAAGTTTGGCTTTGGTCTAATTCTTTTATTTCATTGGTTTTATCTAGTGTGATGTTGTTACTCTTAACTAGTTTTCCCCTTTTCATGGTTACTTTGGCGCATTTTTCTAATCCAAATTTCATATCTATTTCTTTGGTAAATCCATGAACTGTCTTTAATAGTGTTTCCAGCTGTTTGTCATTTGCAGCGTATAGTTTTAGATCATCCATATATAAAAGGTGGCTGATCGTTTTGCCGTAACATTTATATCCGTATCCAGTTCTATTTAGCATATCAGATAGAGGTGACAGTGCCAAGCAGAAAAGGAGTGGAGAGAGCGTGTCTCCCTGGAATATTCCTCTTCTAATGGGGATGTCTTTGGTTTTCATGAGTCCCTCTTTTGTTTGGAGGTGTAGGACTGTTTCCTATTTATTCATAGAGTCCTCTATGAATTTTATGATTGTTGGTGCTACTTTGTTAATGGCTAGTGTTTCGAGGATCCATGTGTGGGGGTTGCTATCAAACGCCTTTTTGTAGTCGATCCAGGCCATACTGAGGCCTTTCTTCTTTCTGTGGCTGCCTTCAGTTATGGCTTTATTAATCATTAGTTGATCTTTACAGCCATATGAGCCTTTGCGGCATCCTTTCTGCTCTTCTGGGAACAGTTTGTTTTCGTCCAGGTGCTTGTTCAGCCTTTGTGATATTATTATTATTATTATTATTATTATTATTATTATTATTATTATTATTATTATTATTATTATTATTATTATTATCATCATTATTATTATTATTCTATGTTTGACTTTTGCTTTATATTTGTACAAGTTGGCTCCAAGTCTCACCCAGAGACCTCAAGAGACAACAGGGTTGGAAGTTCATGTTGTTGTTATGCCTAGTGTGCCATATATTTGGGGGTGGGGATGTTGTACTAATGAATGTCTAAAAAAAAAGGTTTTTTTTTTTTTTTTTAAACCGAAAATTATGTTTGTTTTAAACCTTGAGATTACATAGAGAGTATTTTGCGTAGGATATGAGCAGTTCCCATGTGCACTATCTTTTGAACTTCTGCCATTTTTGGGTTTCCTGGTATCTGAGTTAGGTAGCTATCAGCCCCTTTTGCTATCATTCCCAGGGCACCTATGACAACAGGTATTGTTTTAGTCTTCAGCTTCCACATTTTGCTGATTTCTATTTCAAGATCTTTATATTTGCTCAGTTTTTGGTAGGTCTTGACAGATACGTTTATATCGATTGGGACAGTTATATCAATGAGGAGGCATGTTCTTTGTTTGAAGTTTTTCAATATGATGTCTGGCCTATTTGCATCTATCTTCCTGTCAGTTTGAATGGTGAAGTTCCAGAAGACTGCACTTGGAGACCACATGGTCAATGGTTTCATTTTGTTGCTTGCATACACGACACGTTGGACTGCTTCTGATCTTTAATATGTTGGCCTGGTAGTTTCTTGTTGGTAGGCATTGATCTTGAGCTGCTATGATAAACCCCTCTGTTTCAGATTTTAAGCCAGAGGCCATTAGCCATTGATGGGTCAGGGCTTTGTCGATATCTGCATTATTCGCTCTCTTTGGGTATTTGCCATAGAGAGGTTTTTCTTGCCATTTATTATTCAGAATATCTAAGGCCGCAGTTTTGGCACGGGTTTTCATGCGCCTAGCTTTTTCTGTGCTTGTTTCTTGTATATCTATCTCTAATTCCGAAATGGTTGTATTCGGAATTCACTTAGATATTCCTTTGCCTGTTTTGTGACTGAGTATGATGCTTTCTTGTTTTCATGTTTTGAGACAAGTTTTAGCATCCAGTCCTCAGAGTTTTTCAGGTAGGTGTCTAGGCCAATTGTAGCAATCTTCATTGTTATTGCCAGTTGCAAAAGACCACGGCCTCCCTCTTTTCTTGGCAGATAGAGTCGTTCTGTATCTGCCTTAGGGTGGTGCATTCTATGCATTGTCAACAGTTTCCTTATTTTTCTGTCGAGCTGACATATTTCAGTAATTGACCAGTTAACAATATTGAAACTGTAAGTCACGACTGGTATAGCTAATGCATTGATTGCTTCGATCCTGTTTCTTGCATTCAGCTCTGTCTTGAGTATTGCTCTCACTCTTCGATAGCATTCTCTGCTGATCCTTTCCTTCATCTCTGAATGCCTTATTCCGTTCCCTTCAATTATCCCTAGGTACTTGTAGCTCTCCGCAGGGTCTATTTCTTTTATGACATTCTGTTGGTCAAGGTTAACGTTAGATGTTTCTGTCATTTTTCCTTTGATAAAGGTAACTTTTGCACATTTATCGAGGCCGAATTGCATTCTGATGTCGTCACTGAATTGTTTGACTATCGCTAGTAAGCCCTTGAGTTGTTGATCATTTTTTGCAAAAAGCTTTAAATCATCCATGTAAACTAGATGATTTATATTTTTATCAAACATTTTATACCCGTACTGCGCATCATTGAGCAGCTTTGAGAGAGGTATTAAGGATAAACAAAAGAGGAGTGGTGACAGTGAGTCACCCTGGAAAATGCCACACGAAATTTTTACATCACCAGCATTTAGGGATTCACTGTCACTGTTCAGAGTTAGTGTGGTTCTCCATGATCTCATACTTACAGTCAAGAAGTTTCGCAGAGTTGGTGCTATCTTATACATTTCAAGGCATTTCCTAATCCAGCTATGTGGTAGGCTATCGAAAGCCTTTTTATAGTCTATCCAGGCTATTGATAAGTTTTTGTGTCGTTTGTGACAATCTTCTAAGATCATCTTATTGATGAGTAGTTGGTCTTTACAGCCGTAGGATCCACGTTTACATCCTTTCTGTTCATTAGGGAATATGCTGCTGTCTGTTAAAAAACTATAGGTATATTCCGTCAGGACAGATGTTAGTGTTTTGTACATAGTTGTTAAGCAGGTTATGGGTCTATAGTTTTTTGGTTCATTTGTTTCTTCACTTTTTGGAAGCAGGAATGTTAACCCATTAACTAGCCAAGGAGGCATCCTACTAGGGTGTTGCAAAACATCATTGTACAGTTCTGTTAGCAGTTCATGGCTCTCTGGGAAGGCATTCAGCCAGAAGTTAGGAATTTTATCCTTTCCTGGAGACTTCCATTTGCTTGACCTCCTGAGAGCAGATCTTATATCTTCTACCTTGACACCCTCCCACTTTTGCTCTTCTAAGGGGTCCAGTTCTGTAGATATTCTGTCAATCCAGGGGGCCTTTTCGTTGTGTGTTTTTTCTTCTGCCCAGATTTTATTCCAAAATCTCTGCACTTCTTCTTTTGATGGTACAGACCCTGCAGTAAACGCTGTTTTTTCCTATCTTCCTGTAAAAATTCTTGGTGTTATTTTTGAACATGTTGTTGTCCTTGAAAAATCTAACACGCTTTTCATACCTCGCTATGCGGGCAGCTTTGGCAGATACCTTTTGTTTGATGGTTTCTATGGTGGCATCAATATCAAGTATAGTTTTCATATTGTATTTTTTCAGTAATTTTTGGGTTTTTGTAGGTTTGGTAATCTTGTGAGCCTTAAGGTTTTTCAAATATTCAATGTCAGATCTAAATATTTTAATTTGTTGTTGCAGACGCTCTTGCCAAGAAGGCTTTTTGTGGGACTGTTGCCGTTTTCTAATCTTTACACCACATAGGATCGTTGAGATTTTCGCGGATGCATAGTATAGGTAGTTGAGGTTTGTGATATCAACATCATTAACTGAAATTATATCCTTAAGTGCAAGCCGGATTTTACCAATTATTTTCATGTTTTGGTTAGAGTTGCGGATTTTAGGAAGTGTATCACGCTCATCCATGCTGGTTTCTTTAATTTTCAGCCATTCAATCATGATTTGATTTTTTAGCTCATGTAGTTCTGTTGGGTCAATATTTGTGTGACTTTCTTTATCTATTTGATGCTCATCTGTCTTAGTGTTTATGATTGGTTCAGGGCGTATTTCACTTTGCCTATCACTTATACTAACTCTTTCAATCCTCTCTTCGTTTTTATCCGCCCTGGGCTGGTCTATAATCATTTCCTCTGTATTATCTTCTCTAGCTGCAGCTTCGTTCATTTTATCCGATATTGCTTGTCTAACCTGATCAATCTCTACTTCAGTCAGTAATTTCTTTTTTATAATGTTTCTTCTAACATTGGCAAGCTTGTTACTGTCTATGTAGGGTCTTACTTCAGGGTGTTTCTGTCTCCAGTTTAAGTATGCTTGTGCAGTGCTAGACCTATCTGTGGGGAAATATATGGCATGGTAGAAGGCCTCAAGAACTTCTTTATTATCTTCCCTAGACCATTTTTCCTTCTTTTTCTTTTGATTATTTGGTGATGAGCATGGATGGCCATCTGTTGGAATATTCCGGTTGTGGGGTTCGTCCAGCTCCTGTGTGTTGGGAAGATTTGATCCAGTAACTGATTTTTCAATCAGGATTTGGTTCAATTTTCGGGTACGTGGTCTTTTGTAATCCGCGCAATGACCAATGCGGTTTATTGTTTGATTTGTTGACCTTGAAGCATGACGAGCATCCATTCTTATATTAGGAGATGGATCTGTCAGTTTAGGGTTCACTACATGTAAGCATTGCTCATAGCGCCGCTTCTTAAGACTAGCAGATCTATATTCGTCTGTATTTTTTTTGTTGATAGTTTTATCTCCGGACATTTTTTTTTTTTTTTTCCCTTTCCTCCTCTTCCTTTCTTCAAGGCTTACTGTGTCTGTATTAGTTCGAAATAATGAGAATAAAATACGGAGAAGGAAACGAAAAGAAAGGGAAAAAGACGGGATCTGTCAGTTATTATTGTTATTACTATCATCTTCACCACCATCACCATCATCAGCAACATCACCATCACCATCATCATCTTCAATGTGTAGCCACAGCCACCATCAACACTCCATTGTGTTGGAGAATGGGTGGTTAAAGAATTCATGTTCTTTGGGTCTATAAATAGCTACGGTAGATGGTGGAGACAAAGGACGTTAATGGTCAGTAAAAGGTCAAACCTGTTTACGTTTATTTATTTATTTATTTATTTATTTTTTCCTTTCTCTTTTCTTCTTCACCACATGCATATGTATATGTATATGTATGTATATTCACTCACACATATTATCTGATGTTTTCGTCGAAGATTTTTTTTTTTCTTTTTTTAAATAACTTTCTGAGTTCAATGTTACGTATATACTTTTAAATTTCTGAATTCATCATTATTATTATTATTATTATTATTATTATTATTATTATTATTATTATTATTATTATTATTATTATTATTCAGTAGTTCTATTTTTATAGCGTGCTTTCACTTCACTACCGAGCGCAGCTCTGTGTGCCTTGGGTATGTGCTGTGATTTGTTGTGATGCTCTGATGGTTATTGTATGGAATGTGTTCTGCGTAGGATGTGTGCAGAGCCTAGTAGTGCAATTTTCTGTATGTTATATGTGTTTGTAAGTCCTGGTGTTTTTGTTATGTATTTGTCTGAATATTTTTTTTTCATGCCTAATGCACCTACGATGATAGGAATTGTTTCTGTTTTTAGATTCCACATTCGAGTTACCTCTATTTCCAGGTCTTTGTATTTTGAAAGTTTCTCCATTTCTTTTACAGAACCGTTGTCATCTGCTGGTATTGGCATCAATTAGAATGCATTTTTTTCTTCATGGTCTCTGACAACTATATCTGGTCTGTTGGCCTTAATTTCTCTGTTTGTGTGTTTTAGCATATCCCAGAGTATGGTTGCTTTCTCGTTTTCTGTGACTTTTTCTGGTGTGTATCTATACCATCTTTTTTCTGTTGTTATTCCATAGTGTTGGCATAGCTTCCAGTGTATGTAGGTCCCAACTCTGTCGTGTTTTATTATTATCATTATTATTATTATTATTATTATATTATTATTATTATTATTATTATTATTATTATTATTATTATTATTATTATTATCTTTGCACAGATTCTAACGGTGGAGATGTACTACGGTGTCAGCTGTTCACTACCAGTGAACTAAGGTAACACCCCCTAATTTTTTCGAGCACCATCCGGAGTATGCCAGCGGTTCTAAGTAGTGTTGTTTTCTGCAAGTGCTCCACCCTTATTGCAAACCGTATTTGTTCCACCTACTTCTCGAGATTTTTGCTGACTGTACCCAGGGCTCCGACAATTATTGGTACTAATGCTACCTTTTTCATCGACCACAACTGCTTAACCTCCCAAGCTAACCTGTCATATCTCTCGACTTTTCTTTCTTTCTTATCGCATACCTTGTTGTCAGCTGGGGATGCTATATCTATGATCCAGCATAGTTTGTTTTCTTACTCAAATAAGACTATGTCCGGCTTCCTATTCTCTATCTCAAGGTCGCACTGAATCATAAAATTCCATAGGATCTCTGCATTTCTATTTTCGACGATACCTTCAGGTTTGTGGTCATACCAATTTTTTGCTCTGTCAAGTCCATACTTGTTGCAAAGTGTTCAATCGACAAGTCTGGCTATATTGTCGTGGCGTCTCTTATATTCTCTCTGGGCTAGTAGCGTACATTGGCTGGTAATACGGTTTCACGGTTTTGTCCACAGATTCTGCACTTATCACTTTCTGATGTGTTATCTATTTTGTATTTTATGTAGTTTATTCTTAGTGCTTGCACTTGGGCAGCACAGATCAGAGCCTCCCTTTTCGGTTTTAAATCCCTTTTAGTCATCCACACCCTTCTTTTTTCTCTATCTGTCTTATCTTCAACATGCCTATGAAATTGACCATGCATTCTTTTCTTTACCCACCTATTTTCAGTTTCATTCGTTTTCAATTTCTTGTACAGTACTTTATCTTTGCTATCTTTCATCCTACCCAAGCCTGACCTTCCTACTTCTAATAATAGCGGTTCTGTGGAATTTTTTAAATACCATGCTATGTTGTCTTCTTCTGCTCTAATGCTGTGTTCGCATCCAATAAGTCCTCTTCCCCCTCTTTTTCTTGGTACATACAGTCTGTCTGTGTCACTTTTTGGGTGGAGTATCCCATATCTAGTTAGCAACTTCCTTGTCTTTCTGTCTAAGCTGTTTAGTTCTTCTACTGTCCATGCGATTATCCCTGCTCCATATCTAAGGAGTGAAACCGCCCAGGTCCTATTAGCTTCGATCTTATTCCATCCGTTTAATTTCGAGTTAAGGATCAGTATCAGTCTGCGTAAGAACACCTCCTTAAATTTTCTGTCATTCCTTTCTCCATTAATTTATCCATTTTCAAAACCCCCAAGTACTTATAGCCCGTCTTTTCTATCTGCTTTATAACCTCCCCCGACCGTATCGTTAGCCCGTCCATACATTTTATTTTGCCTCTCTTCAAGACTAATACACCACACTTTCTCAGTCCAAACTCCATTCTGATATCAGCACTGAAGGTATACACCGTATCAACGAGGGAACCGACTTGGGCTTCATCTTTACCATATAGTTTGAGGTCATCTATGAATAACAAATGGTTGACTTTTTGTTGGCGGCTTTTGAATACATACCCATCCTTTGCTTTCCTCAGAATCAGTGTTAGTGTTATCATGCACAGTACAAAGATCAGTGGGGACAGGCAGTCCCCTTGGAAGATGCCCCTCCTGAT
>NC_043005.1:1975151-1977651 GCF_006345805.1 Octopus sinensis | reverse complement strand
AAAATATGGAAGCCATCGAGATGACTGGAAGAAAAACAAAACCTTAACTGAAATTAGGTTAGCAGTATATTTGTAGAAGTATGAATTGATTAGCATAGTAAAGGTGTTTTCTTTTTACATGTTCCACTAAAGGTAATGTAAGATATGCCCCGGAAACTTTTATTAATTGGAAAAAAAACTTGATAACAATAACCTCAAAATATCCAGTGATTGCTTATGAATCGTTGCAGGCCTGAAATGGCTGTAAAAACCCATTCGACTCCTCTCTGACTGTGTCTTAGTATTAAACCTTTTCTTCCTTATCTTCGCAAATATGGCTAATGTCTCAACAATTTGTTACTTCATTAGCTATCCACTCCAGTTAATGGAACCCTTAAATCACCTTAATATAGCGAGATAATCCAACATCTTTTTCATTTTCCTCATCATTTCTATCAATGTAAATTATCATTAAAATATCCCCATGTGCCGCGGCAAGCGAAAGAATTGACTCAACGTTTTTTCTGCTTCTTGTAAAAGGCGACTAAAGGAGGTCGAGTTAGAAATTACACTCCAGCCTCATAAACCTTCACCAGCAATGACCACCCAAACAGCCCCATGGGTTGGCGGGTTGTCGCCTGAGTGGTGCAAAAGTGTCATCCATCAGCAGTCATAAGGAATTCCCAACAAATGGTGGATGCTGCTACAACACGTGACCTCATATTGCTGCTGGTACTACTACTACTCCTACTACTACTACCACTACTTGTATCTCAGGTGCATATCCTTTCGCCCCCTTGAACATCAATTCTCTCCTTCCTACTAATATCAGTTGCTTCCCCAATAAATGAGATCTCGGAACCTTAGAGCGTTTAAAGACAATACAAGAAAGAAAATATGTCTCCTACTCTTACTTCTCATATATAAACCAAAATTTAAAGAATTTCTTTTTCTGTAGACACCAACATTCAGTGTGAGGAAATCTTTATGTTTGACATTAAACCAGTTTTCCCAACTCTTTGGATCAGAAAGATAAAAGGATGCACAATGTACCCCCCTCACAGGCTATCAGTCAACAACACATCAGTATCTTATCTGACTGTGAGCGAATGTCTAATTTTTAAACATACACTTATGGGAATTTTCTTCATAAAACTCCTCCACTTCAATTGCTCATATACTAATTAATGCTGGAATTCTTCAACAAATAATCCGCACGAGATGTCCACTAGATGCAATAGAAGCAAAAACATATTTATGAAATTCTGATAACGAACCAATGATCCTGTAGTCCCAACTAAAATTCATTTTTATTTACACGGGACAGCAACAATTTTATTAGAAATGTTCTGATGGATGTATCAAAGGTATTCTTGTAATCCAATTCTAAATTGGCCGCATTCTTTTGTATCAGGCTTCATTTTTGGGGGGATACTCTCTTCATTTTACTTCATTTAGCATAGATTACGGGAAAAAATATATAAATTGATGTAACAATAATTAAGTAAACAATTGTAGCATAGAAGGTGTTTATAAGCCATTTGAAAACACTCAAAAACCGTTAGATTTACTTCAAGATTAAAATTTTTAATTTGTCAAAATATTTTCGTCGCTTTAAAACCACAACCTGTTCACTGACAAAATTCCGTGCTCATAAACACCTTCCACGCTGCAATTGCTTTTGTTTTAACACACGATTTCAGATCAGGTCACTCACTATGCAAGTTCATATCCGTAATAATTAAAGATTTTAATATATTTTATAATACATTAAATTCTATGTAAAATTGGTAAAATTTAATCAGTTGGCAAGAAAGTTCTGATAAAGCTGACGTCTCACATCTTGATCGAGACAGCTGACTATGCAGGTCAGAAAATATTGAAGTCCTTTAAGGCATGAACCAAATGTCTGTGTGAATAGTAGAACCAAATCAATTTACAATGTCGTAGTGTTCACAGATAATGATAATAGGGTTTCGTTCTTGCCGAAGGACTGTCTGAATCATTCTAAATCCTTTTGCTATGAACCTGGTAATCTAACTTTAAACTTCTAGAAAACTTACTTCAAGCCATTAGAATAAAATACAACAAAAATCCGCCTGACCACATCTCCTTCTTCTTCTCTCCCTCACACATACTCACTCTCTCCTTCTTTCTCTTTCTCTCACTCCCTCTCCCTCTCTCCTAATCATACGCTCCCTCTTCTGTTCTCTCTCCCTATTCCCCCCCTCTTCCACTCAGACTAAACACGTTCTTCCATGGATAGTTTGTGTTTTATCTTCATTCAATGTTTGCTCTTATTTCCCTCAGTCTACTTTACCCTCATCTTTCCTTTCTCAGGCATGCTTGTTTGGGGGGGGGGGGCGTGTGTGTATGTATGCAGATAATATATATATGTACATCCATACATACGCACATATATACATACATATATATACATACATACATACATACATACATACATATATATATATACATATATATCCGTTCTCCGTCATTCAAAGCATTTTCTAGGCGTTAC
>NC_043005.1:1937651-1970151 GCF_006345805.1 Octopus sinensis | reverse complement strand
ATTTGCCTTTTGCCTTTTCCCGTGTTGTCCTCCTCTTTGATGATACTGTCTAATAAACCAATGTACAGTTTAACCAGGGTATGTGAACGAATGAATTCGTCCTCCTTTCTCCTTTCTATTCTTCAGGGTCTGGGCGATTAGATTTTTTTAGTGGTGAACCTTCTTCTAAGTTCCATGCCAGGAGCATTGTTTTTAAATGCTCAAACTACCAGTTTGTATGGGTTTTACAGATAATGGTACCCTTGGTGTTTAGGCGGTTTTGCTGAGGTCTATGTTGCTGAGATTGAGAGGAAGAGTGGATAGGAAGTAAAGACAGGTATGGAAAGAGAAGGGGAAAAAGCGATGTAAATGTAGTTATGGAAAGTAGAGAGAGGATAAGAGAGAGGAATGTGGAGATAATCAGGAGAAGCAGAGAAAGAAAAAGAAAAAAAGCGAGAAATTGATGTAAATGGGGATGTTGAGACAGAGCGGGGAATAAGAGAACTAGAGGAATAAATTGATGTAGATAGAAATGAAGAAATTGAGAAATTGGTGTCGATAAAGAGAGGTGAATATAGATATAAATGAAAATGTGTAAATAAAGAGATAGAGAGGAAAAAGCAAGGAGATAAGAAAGGGTGAGGGAATAAAGAGATAGACCAATGCAAATGTGAATGGTGATAAAGACACAACTCAGAGACAGTGAGAAAAATTCACTCTAATAAAAAAAAATATCAGAATATAGCGATGAAGCAGTTCTATATTTAAGAGATGAGGAATTATGTATATTATTTACATTATTTACATTTGACGGATATTTGTCCTCATATTGTTTGTTGTTAATACAACGTTTCGGCTGATATACCCTCCAGCCTCCTTCAGGTGGCTTGGGGAAATTTCAAACCTGGGTTCTCATTCCTAAGGTATTTTTCGATGTTATTATTATTATTATTATTATTATTATTATATTATTATTATTATTATTATTATTATTATTATTATTATTATTATTATTATTATTATTATTCAGTAGTTCTATTTTTATAGCGTGCTTTCACTTCACTACCGAGCGCAGCTCTGTGTGCCTGGGTATGTGCTGTGATTTGTTGTGATGCTCTGATGGTTATTGTATGGAAAGTGTTCTGCGTAGGATGTGTGCAGTGCCTAGTAGTGCAATTTTCTGTATGTTATATGTGTTTGTAAGTCCTGGTGTTTTTGTTATATATTTGTCTGAATATTTTTTTATCATGCCTAATGCACCTACTATGATAGGAATTGTTTCTGTTTTCAGATTCCACATTCTAGTTACCTCTATTTCCAGGTCTTTGTATTTTGAGAGTTTTTTCCATTTCTTTTAGAGACACGTTGTCATCTGCCGGTATTGATACATCAATTAGAAAGCATTTTTTTTCTTCATGATCTCTGACAACTATATCTGATCTGTTGGCCTTAATTTCTCTATCTGTGTGTATCGGCATATCCCAGAGTATGGTTGCTTTCTCGTTTTCTGTGACCTTTTCTGGTGTGTGCCTATACCATCTTTTTCTGTTGTTTTCCATAATGTTGGCATAGCTTCGAATGTATGTAGGTTCCAACTCTGTCATGTCTGTAAATATATTCCTTCTTAGCCAGGACTGGGCAGCTAGAGATAATATGATTTATTGTTTCTTGTCCATCTCCACATATTCTGCAGTTACTTGTAATATTTCTTTTCATTACATGTTTTTGGTAATTTCTGGTGGGGAGGCTTTGGTCTTGTGCTGCAATTAAAAATCCCTCTGTTTCTGATTTGAGTCCTGAGCTTCTCAACCATTGCTGGGAGTTTTCTTTGTCTATTTCTTTTGCGTTTAGTTTAGTGCAGTATTTACCATGAAGGGGCTTTTCATGCCATCGTTTTATCATGGTTCGTTGCTGTTCTATTTTTAGTTTGGATTTCATTTGTTTTATAGCTTTTGTTGTTTCTTCATCATCTTCTTCTTCTTCGTGTTTATTATTATTATATTATTATTATTATTATTATTATATTATTATTATTATTATTATTATTATTATTATTATTATTATTATTATTATTATTATTATTATTATTCAGGTCACTGCCTGGAATTGAACTCGATATCTTAGGGTTAGTTGCTCGCGCTCTTAACTACTACGCCATAGGCCCACGAGCCTATGGCGTAGTGGTTAAGAGCGCGGGCTACTAACCCCAAGATTCCGAGTTCGATTCCAAGCAGTGACCTGAACAATAACAACCACAGCAGCAGCAACAACAACTGCAACAACAACAACAACAGCAACAACAACAACAACAATAATAATAATAATAATAAAATTATAATAAAAATAATAATAACATCAAAAAATACCTTAGGAATGAGAACCCAGTTTCGAAATTTCCCCAAGATACCTGAAGAAGGCTGGAGGGTATATCAGCCGAAACGTTGTGTTAACAACAAACAAGATGAGGACAAATATCCGTCTAAAGTAAATAATGTAAATAATGTATCTATCGATGAAGTCAGAAAAAAAAGAGAATATCAAACTTTTGGTTCTCTTACCTTGAAACTGGTTAAAGAAATTCTCCACCCTTTTTGTTGTGCACTTACCTAGATTAAATAATCTAATTTACATAATTCATAATCGAAAATTTCAGAATTTCTTGTATTCGGTATATTTTGGCTTCAAAACTGCATAAAAACGTTTGGCTCGTACAGGTTACAATCTTACGACCATGATTTCTGAGCGAAAAATACATACAAACGTCGAGTTATATTTACTCAACCAGGTGGTGAGAAGACGATGATCTTCTGATGTCGGAAAATTCCTTAATACCGTGTAACGCTTCATTGAATTAAAAATCCTTTTTTTTTTAAATTATGGTGCATTGGCAGTAATACATTCAGCCAGAGTCCACATACGCTTCATGTGTGTGTATGCATACATATAACATATATATGTATATATATATATACAAAATGTGACCTCGTATGTACCGTTGGCGATTTTTTTCCCTCTGTCTTCCCTTCTCTGGATCTTTCCTTCTCCTATGGTTCCGACGAAGAGCTCGGCTCGAAACGTTAAACCCTCCTTTCCTTCTTTCCTGAGCATCCAATAATACTATATTTGTTCCACGTCCTCGCATTGTTGTGTCTTTTTTTGTGCTTTCTTGTTTGGATTAACTATATATATATAATATATATATATATATATATAATATATATATATATATATATTATTATATAGAAGGAGCTTCTACAGGACTAGAACTGTTTCATTCAAGAAAATCTTCAGGAAGCTAGTTAACAAGAATTGTATTGGCATTTATGCATTTAGGCAGGTTTAACGGGGTGTTGGTGGGGGACTTTTTGGGGGGTAGGCATAGCGCAAAATATCATACTTGGGGGAGTGGTCAAGGAGTCAGTGTTAAATTAGATAGAAGAATAAATAAAAAAATAAAAAATAAAAAAATAAAATAAAAAAATAAAAAATAAAAAAACCCATATATAAAAAAAAAACTCTATTACCCCCTTTTTTATATATAGGTTGTTTTTTTATATATATGGGTTTTTTTATTTTTTTATTTTTTTATTTTATTTTTTATTTTTTATTTTTTATTTTATTTTCTTATTTTTTTATTTTTTATTTTTTATTTATTCTTCTATCTAATTTAACACTGACTCCTTGACCACTCCCCAAGTATGATATTTTGCGCTGCCTACCCCCAAAAAAGTCCCCACCAACACCCCGTTAAACCTGCCTAAATGTATAAATGCCAATACAATTCTTGTTAACTAGCTTCCTGAAGATTTCTCTTGAATGAACAGTTCTAGTCCTGTAGAAGCTCCTTCTATATAATAAATTAATTTTACTCTGCTATGTATTGAGTACCTTATTTACTGTGGTTAACCCCGAATCAACTCGGGACCTACATATATATATATATATATATATATATATATATAGGGAGAGGTTACTAAAAAAAAAAAGACGAAGACAGATGGTGTACAAAACAAACAGATGTATTAGTATAACGCTCATGAATAGAAAAAGTCCTTTACGTTTCGAGCCTACGCTCTTCTACAGAAAGGGACACTGAAAACAAGGAGAGAAAAAAATGTGTGTAGTGGCTAACGATATGATGGATCTGTATGTATCAAGGCGTATATTCCGAGCGTTCTAAGGTGTGCGCTGCGCACTCATTAAAAATGGCAAATTCATTATAATTTTAGCCTTAGTCAGTAATTTAATCACAGGTCTTAATGGAAGCCTGCTTGAATTTTGGTACCCAGTATAACAAGCCTCATACACCACTGTTATGCATATATACATATGTATATATATATATATATATATATATATATATATATATATATGCACTTGATAAGGACGTTTATAAACGCCTGATTTCGAATAGTGTCACGGACACATACAAAAAAGACAACACGAATATATACAAAGAGGTGAACTTAGAAGCAAGAGGAATAGCTAACGATCTTAAGATTAGCGATAGGATTGAATACCTTTCACCACGACCAGCTTTTATTACTCTGAAAGACCATAAAGACAATTTTAGTAGAAACCCCAAATGTAGATTGATAAATCCGGCTAAAACTGAGATAGGAATTATTAGCAAAAATATTTTGGACACTTTTTAGTTAAGTTAGATAGTGAAGTAGACTTGAGAATTTGGAAGAATAGTAAGTCAGTTATAGAGTGGTTTAAAGGTATTAGCTATAAGAATAATTGTAGTTTCACACAATTCGACATTATTGACTTTTACCCGTCGATATCTAGGACGTTGCTCCTAAGGGCATTGGACTTCGCCAAGCAGTATGTCAACATCGATAGCTCGGAAATTGAAATTATTATGCATGCGAGGAAATCGCTTCTGTTTTTCGAGGATTCCACCTGGATTAATAAGACTGAGGATTCTCTTTTCGAGTACCCGATGGGGGCATACGACGGGGCTGAATTATGTATGCTCATAGGAGCCTTATTCTCCATAATCTAAAAATAGAATTCCTATTTATAGATGCAGGTCTATATAGGGATGACGGCCTTATAGCCACGCATAATCTAAACGGCCATGAATCAGATAGACTTAGGAAGGACCTTATAGCTTTCTTTCAAAGGATGGGCTTACGGATTACGATAGATACTAACATGAATAGTGTAGATTTTTTAGACGTAAATTTTAATGTAAGATTGGATAGATTTAAACCTTTCCGTAAGCCCAATGAAAAGCTATCGTATATTAGCAAAGATTCGAACCATCCACCAGTTATCCTTAGCAACTTAGTCAGCAATGTAGGTAGAAGAATATCTTCAATTTCTTCGGACGAGGCAGCATTCCATAATGCTGCACCTTATTACGATAGCGCATTAAAGAATAGTGGATTCCCGAGAAGATCCAGTTCAACCAGCTTAATGCTAATAATAATGCTGCACGAAGAACTAGGACCAGGAAAGTTTTGTGGTTCAACCCGGCTTTCAATTTGGCCGTAAAGACTAATATAGGTAAGGAATTTTTGAGATTAGTCTCTAAGCATTTTAAGCAGGGTCATAAATTCTACAGAATATTTAATAGAAGAACCCTGAAGGTTAGCTATTCTTGTTGCAGAAATTTCGCCTCTTACATTAGCCAACATAATAGGAAGCTAATTGAGATTAGACATGGTGCCGAGCCCATTAAGAAATGTAATTGTAAAAACGAAAGCTCCTGTCCGTTAGAAGGGAAATGTCTAGTGAAAGGAGTATTTATAGAGCCAAGGTGCAAGTGGAAGGCTCATCGGAATACAAGACATACACAGGGGCTTCAGAAAATTCATTTAAAACAAGATTTTATTCTCATAAGATTCTTTTAAATACCCAGAGAATAGGAAGAAAACCAGCCTAGCAAAATATGTCTGGGAACTAAAAGAAAAGGAAGCCCCACCTTTCAACGTGACATGGAGCATTCTGGACAGGCGGCACCATACAGGCATGGAGCTTACAAATATAATTTCAAGTGCAAGCTTTGCTTATTAGAAAAAATGCACATATTATTCAAAGACAATAATTCTTTGAATCAAAGAAGTGAGTTAATGAACTTATGTAGGCACGCGGCTAAATTTAAAATGTCGAATATAAATATACCATATGGATAGAGTATATATTTTGTATTTTGATTTTTGATTTTTGATTTTGACTCTTAAGCGCTACGACGGATCTATAGCAAAGTCTTATTGTTTCTACATATATATTAGGAAAAACCTACAAACTTTGTTTTCATGTTATTGTATTGCATAGGATTACCTGATTATTTATATTACCTTGATTATTTATAAATGACCCAAAATAGGATGTTATATTTTATTTTATATGTCTTTCGTATATATTTTTATTAATGCACCCATTTTTTAAAAGCAATGTTTTTTTTAAAAAAAAGCAATGTTGTCAAATTTAGAATGTTTATATAAGTTTGTGTATAGCAAAGCATATGTATTTGTAAGCATGCGTATCTGTGTATGTGTAAGTGAAAGTATGCTTGTGCTTAAGCACGCATACACACGACGGTATGTATATGTATCAATTCAAACTTGTGTATGTATACTGGCCTCTATAGATGCCAATAACATCGCTACAAGTTCCCCCCCACCCCTCTTTCGTTCCTTTTTTCTCTCTTTCCCTTTCTTTCGTTCCCCCTCCTTGCTCAGTATATGAGAATTGCTACATAGATGAATTTTAGCTTGCGTGCGAGACGGTTTGCGTGAATATATGTACACATGCTTTTATGTGTATAATTTAGATTCATATTCATACGTCTGTATATGTATGTATGGCGTTTACGCGCATCCTTTTGTGTATGTTGATATATATATGTGGATTTTAATATAAATATGTATTGCAGTATTTATAACAGGTTTAATTTCTATGCATTAATTTGTACTGTCTTCATTAACGGCAATAGGTTTTTTCTCGGTTTTTTCTCGGATTTTATAATTTTATAATTTTTATAAGTTTTTTTATATATATATACATATATTTTTGACCTTTTGTTTATCGCTCGAAGATTGACCGTTTTTTCTAAGGGCCAATCAACAAGTCCATTTCTTTTTAAAGGTGTAGCGTTTGTAAGAGTATAGATTGAATTAATATATATGTTCCATTCTAGCAAAAACTGTCTGATGAACGGCAACGAGAAACTCAGAGTAACAGATTTTGTTGAATTTTCTGCTGCTTAAAAAAAAGTATATATATATATATATATAATATATATATATATATATATATAATATATATATATATATATATAATATATATATATTATATATTATATATGTTTGTGTGTGTGTGTATTATATTGTTACGGGTTTAACTAGTGCAGTGTTTCTGACCCACATCGTGGATATGGTTCCAGTATGTCTGGTGAAAATGTGACAGTCTTTTGTCTAATGGAGGACTAATGGGTTTTGGAATGACCTGTGACCTCGTGCGGTTGAGAAAAGGGTCAGTGAGAATGTGAAAGAGGAAGACAGATTAAGGGAATCTAAGAGCAGATGGAGAGGGTATTGACAGTAAGAGAGAAGGACAGGCAGAGAGTATGGTAGAGCTGTCATGAGAGAGATAGAGTATAAGACTAAGGGACAGTTAGAGAGGGTGTGAGCGGTACAGAGGGAGATGAGGGAGTGGAAGCAAGGACAGAGACGAAGTGAGGTCTTGGCAGTCGTTGAGCGGTCGTCGAGGAACACAGACGGATCTTGGAGTCGCTGGCCGGTCCTCGAAGAAGACAGACGGACCTTGGATTTAAGGAGCAAGCGTTGGAATTCTTAGGAGCAAGTTGGATGCGAGAAAGCTTGGCGGCACAGAAGGGAATTAGCAGTATTCAGAGGAATTAGCAGTATTGAGAGGAATGGGACACTGGCAGATTCAATTAGGAATTGAGGTATGTGTTTGTGCATTGATATGTGTCACGGTGTATTGAACAGTCAAGGACTCTGTCGATGTGGTCGATAAAGGACATTGTGAAGAAGAAGAGTAAAGGACTTGTTGATTGTGATGTTTAGGAAGAGACTTTAAAGAACTGTTGTCTTGGGACGTGTACTCTTGAATTGTTACATGATGTTGTATTATGCTTTGAGTTGTACTCTTGAAATGCTGTTGTATTATGTATTGAGTAGTCACGTGCATGCTTTGATGTATCTTGATGTTGTAACAATTGTAATTGTCGTATAAACTGTTGTTTGAATATAAGCCAGTGTTGCCAGTTGTTGCCTTGCCTCTTTGGGTTGTATCTCGGTTGTGCCTCTGTATCTCTGTGCTGTTGAGGTTGTGGCAGTATCTATCTGTATCTCCTCTCTCCGCCTCTTTGGGTTCCGTGGCGGAACTTGTGTGAGCCGTTCGGGACGGGCGACGACGGGTGATTCCGTAACAACATATATATATATATAGAGAGAGAGAGAGAAAGAGAGGAAGAATGATACAGACGTGCATACATATATACACACACATACATACATACATATATACACACACATACATACATACACATACATACATACATACATACATACATACATACATACATACATACACACACACATATTAATGAAACTGCTATTCGGAAAGAAAGGACATTATAGTTATGTCTATATTCACAATGATTAATAATATTTAATTAAACAGAAATTAAAGAATAATCATAAATTAAAGAGTAAAATATGTTGAAATAGTCGAACAAATGGACAGGATGCAAATCTAAAATGTGAAAGAGAAAATCTGAAAAGAATGTTCGAGAGAAGTATTGTTAAGAGAACAGTAATAAATGCTAAAAGCAAACATGTTGGTCGAGCGAAATTAACTGTACCAGGTAATAAGATCCAGAAGTTTCCTGTAATAGGTTTGAATGTGAAACTAATTAATACGACTAGACAGGAAAACATGAAATTTAATGACAAGACTTGGAAAGCAACAGACAAAATGAAACATCGACAAGCTACATTTAGCAGAGACATAAATCGGGAAAAGATTACTATAATTAAACCTGCTCTAAATCACTGCTGTAGGCTTGGAGAGAGATTGTATAGAAAAATAAAACAGCGGTGGTTTAATATAATTAGTTAAGAAACATGGCAAATATGAAAAGAAATAATGCTTTCCATTTTGAAGTAGGCTGAAAGCTAGAAAAAAAAATGATTATTCAGCGGGAGGAGAGAAAGGAAGAGAACTATTTTGAAAGGGAATCGAAAAGGAAAATATAAACTTCATTGTAAAATTAGAAGCTGTTAGTATTCATACTAAATGCATGACAGGAATATCTTTCGAATAATGAAAATGGTATTGAGTTACCTAAAGCGAGCAGAGAACAGCAAGTCACTTATTAGCAGGTATAGATCCCAAAGATAGAATGGCAGAACAAAACCAACATTTACCTAAGAGGAGAAAAAAACCTACGTAAAGAACATAACGACTATGATGATGCCACATTTGTGTCAACTGTTTTAAGACTAAAAAACACATTATGAGTCTTTGTCACTTTGTCTTGGTAACAATGGTTTAATCTTTCGACTTTTTTCTATTTTTCTTGAAATTGACTGTGATTTAGAAATACTATTTTTCTTTAAACCTCTTCTAACAAAGAATATCCAAAGAAAAGCAAAAGGGCGTTCGCTGGTAGTAAAACAATAATCACAGAGCTTACAGCCATCACCCTCCCTGTTTTGACAAATAAAGCTTCTAAAATAACTATTTCATAATTGATCTTTTCAACTCACACGTCGAAGAGAAAATTCAACGCAGGTCACAAGGAGACGAGTCGGAGAAAGTAGATGATAGTTTCATCAGGCTATCTTGCAGGTTTGATGGCATTTCCAAAGTAAAGTTTTCTGAAAGTTGTCTATAAGACTAAACTTGATCATTTTCTATAGGCTCATTGATGTGTCTTCGTCAAGACTCAGTGCAACCCAAGGCTATTTCTACTCATGACTCCTACCATCGCCCTCTAAACTTGCTTCTCATTCTACTGTCCTATGGAAACGAGTTATAACGACTTGGCACGAACCTCTTTAAATAAAATAAAAGACATTTTATAAACATTGACTTGTAGAAAATAAACTGAGGAAAGGAGTTTTTATAACCAAACACAAAATCAGATTTCTTTTGAGAGAATTCTCAAGTCGTAGAATTCTCAAGTTGAGATGCCGACTGAGTAGCATGTACTTTTCGAACCCCGGTAGAGGACCCTCGCACAAAGAGATGCTCCAGTTTGATTAAACACACCTGGGATAAAGCCCAGCCGCCGGACGACTTCTGAAGTAATGCCTGGTTTGACTTCCTCCGACCAAATAGTTTCCTTTAGGTTCATCTTTTGATGTTATTTTTCCCCAGGTATTTATCAGCCGTTCAAGTCTTCCAATCATACATCCGGTGTGAAACAGACTCAAGTAATTTAACCAAACTGTTTAATTTAACTACGTACGACTGTAGGTATTATCTTTAAGATTCAGACCAAACAAGGTCCCAAGTAATTCAATCGGGCAATCAGTCACATTAAGTTGACAGTATACAACTACTTTATTGTACCACTACTGCTTATATCTCTCTGAGATATTTAGAAATGTAATACATATATATATATATATATTTACAACTAATATAGGATAAAATTTTCGAAAAAAATTTTATCAATTGCCAGCATATTAAAAAATACCTTTAAAGGTTGAATTTATAAACAACTTATAAATTGTATATATATATATATATATATATATATATATATATAATATATATATATATATATAATATATATATATATATATATATATATACACATACATACATACATACATACGTACATACATACATACATACATACATATATATATGTGTGTGTGTGTGTGTGTGTGTGTAGTGAGAGAGAGGAGCGGGAGGGGAGATGTGGTGTGATGCCGTTATCAGATAACTGATTCCGTCTCTTTTTCTGGAAACTTCGCCGACAACAAAAACACCAACCCAGAATTATTATTGTTTACTTCTTGCATAATTCAATGCCAAAAGGAAGATCTTTCTAGAACTGTAGCAGTCTATACTTCACTGTTCGGCTTCTTATCAGAGTGTAACTATATTGTTTTAACCTCGCGGCAAATATCGCCCAAATGCATCATAGCTAAACATAAATCTTTGAGTGAGGAAAAACCAGAATCTTCCATTGCAGTTCCTGATCACGGGGGTTCTCTCAACAACATAGAAGTTAAAATCGTGTCCACACATAGAACAAATGCAACACTTGGACAAAATTACAGAAGCTGCACACATAATAGAAAATAAACCCAGCCTGAATAGGAAAACTGGGATGGAACGCTAGCCCCCAATAAACCACAACATATGACAGAATAAGATCCTCAAAAACCGATAACAATATGAATAACACAATACACAGACAAACAAATGGAATTAAATAACTATATACGTTAACAAAATTAAATCAAATTAAATACGAAAAAAAGAAAGAATAAAAAATAAGTAGGTATATACACATGAACAAAATAGATAAAAACAAATTAAACGAACGTGTATAAATAGGGGATACAGATAATACAGGCACACACACACCCATACACACGCACTTACTAGACACACATAGGAGTATACACATGCGCAAATAAACACATATATAATAGGTATTCAAAATACAAAATGACTGATCGATAGTAAGGAAAGACACACAAATAAGAAAAGGGAAAGCAAAGGACCACTGATGAGGTCACAGAAGTGTGACGAAAGAACTCTGGCCGAAATACGATTAATGTAAAAAAAAATACAATAAAGCTGAAGCAAATTAACACCAAATATATAGTGCGTGTGTTTTATTGGCTAAACTGGCAACATCCCTAAATACAACAATATATATATATATATTATATATATATATATATATATACGATAAACTTTAAGTGAATATTATTTTAGAAAACAATGTCTGAAACTGGTTCCCTCATCGCAGATATTCACTTATAACTTTGGTTTAGTGGCACTTGTTTTAGTGAACAATAAAACTAATGAAATCGAAGAACTAATGAATGGCTAATTGAAATTTTATTTCTGTTGGAAACTCCAGGAGAATTTGAACTGAGAAGCACGAGGTTGAATATTTTTAATAATGTGATTGCATTTACTTAAGTTCCATCTTTGTCTGTCGCCAACGAACCGACTTTAGCAATGTATTGCTGTTAAATATTTCTGATTGTGGAAGTCAATACAAATACGCTGTTCATATCGATAATATTGTTTAAACATTGAAATCGATATGTAAACCATTTCGGTTTTTCTATCTTACTTTAGATCACGTAATTGGTTTAATTTAATAAATATTCAATATGTCGACTTCAAAATTAATAAAAGTTTAGGCAGGGTTGGGAAAGTTGGGAGGGCTCTTTCTTAACTTTGAACAGAAAAATTTTACTGACGAACTTGTTTACAATTTCACTCTAAATAGATATTCTTAATTTGAAGACCTACGCGTAATGTGTGTGTGAGTGTAATGTGTATGGGTGCATGTCTGTGTGTGTGTGTGTGTGTGTGTTAAATTGGTGCAAAGTTAAGCGCAGTGTTTCATATTTCAAACTTTGATGTTTGGGAAAGTATATTTTAAAATATACTTTTATTTAACTATGATCATGTGATGCACCGTTGCGAAACACGGGTTTCCGTTTATTGATTGATGTTAATATTTTTTTTTTGCCGTGGATGTTTCTTCTTAGATTAGGCTGTAAAATTAAGATAGACAAAAGCCAATTCGAGAACGTTATTAAGGAAGGACAAATGGAATGGAAAAGTACCAGAAACTAATGGCTGCATTTTGATAAAAGACCGTCAAAGAGTGTAGTAATTTTATAAATGAGACGAGAGGCTTGACGATATGAAAGGTTACCGATGACCTTCTGTGATTAACAGCGACAGGTTGAGGACTTCAGCCAAAACACCTACAAAGCAACCTATAAGGAAATATAACAATCGCTTCTTTTGTGAGTAGCTTAATAAGGTGCGCGCTCTCTGTATCTCTCTTTCTCTCTCTCTCTCTTCTCTCTCTCTCTCTCTCTCTCTCTCTTTCTCTCTCTCTCTCGTACATACACTCCCTCTCACAAACACCTGCGTTTATGCGTGTGTGTGTCTACGTACCTATCTCACTGAACAGACCATGTTAAAACGTTAACAACAATTAAATTAGTCGCCTCTTCTCGATCTGTTTGCAATTTATACAGTTTAAGCTTTTGTTATATTATTTATATAATATGACTTGTCACCTTAACAGCTTTTATATACCACCAACTACTTTCAATATAATCACAGACAGCCATGGAAAATGGAGGCGGCTTCGCTATAACGAATTACGTTTCACCATGACGCGGGCTGAGACATTCTATTCCCGGAGACCACTGAGAACCGCTTCACTCTATATTTTAATAGAGAAGCAGATGTGTGTCTTTATGTATGCGTGTCTATACCCACATACACACACATGTATACATGCACTCATATGCATATACATACATACATACATATATACACACACACGCACAGCTATGTATATATGTATATATATATATATATATATATATATATATATATATATATATATATATATATATATATATAGCCTCGCCTGGCCTCCGTATTGGTGGCACGTAAAAAACACCATCCGAGCATGGCCGTTCGCCAGCCTCGTCTGGCACATCTGTCGGTGGCACAAAAAAACATCATCCGAGCGTGGCCGTTCGCCAGCCTCGTCCGGCACCTGTGTCGGTGGGACATAAAAAGCACCCACTACACTCACGGAGTGGTTGGCGTTAGGAAGGACATCCAGCTGTAGAAACACTGCCAGATCTGACTGGCCTGGTGCAGCTTTCGGGCTTCCCAGACCTCAGTTGAACCGTCCAACCCATGCTAGCATGGAAAGCGGACGTTAAACGATGATGATGATGATGATATATATATATAATTATTTATTATTCTAATTGAACGCAACACATTCATTTCCAAGTATATATATATATATATATATATATGTATATTCTATTTTTTAATTATTATAAATCTTCGACTGAGGAAGGATCCGGTTTCAAACAAAGATACAAGAATCCATCTTTGGGATGTAATTATCACAGACAAATTCACATTTGTAACTTGAGAAAAGTCTTGCATATTTTTACTGTTCCACTCACAGATTACACTTATAATGTACGAATTAGCTGGTCGATTTCTCTTTCAGAAAAACTTAGTGCTCCAATTATTATTGGTATGAATATGAATTCATAGTCCGGATATAGACACTGGAGATTTCGAAACAGTTGTTCACAGATATTTTTTCTTAGATTTTCAAAGATATATTTATATCTGCAGGGTAGCTAACCTCTATGATGGTTCATACCATTGTCTCTCTATCCCAAACAACAACATCCGGTCTGTTATGTTAACATTTAACAGAAGTTTTGATGGGAATATTCCACCAGTATTCCTTGAGTTGGTGTTTATAAATGTATTCCATAACAGAGGGATATTCTAAGTTTATATCAAGAGTCTTTTTTGCGGATGGGCTTGTAAATTGTTTTAGCAACAACACCGTGCTGCATAGGGCGGTAGTACCGTGACGACATTTTAGGACGGCTGCTTATCACATGCGTAATGTCTTCCACAGAAACATGACATAACCTACACACACGGTTGCCCCTTGGGATTACAAGAGCGTCTCTGTCGCTCTTGTTCACCAGGCACTTTGTGGCAATCTCCTGTTCCTGGATTGCAAAGTATGATGTGATGTAGTGGTCTTGTGTCCAAGAGAGGCTGCGCTTCGTGTCAATTCTACTGTCTTCTTCAAGCTTCCGGGCAACATACCCATAAATGGTCTTTCTGTTTTGTATGCTGAGTGCTTTACGTCCAGATCTTCTCGGAGGCAAGAGGGCCCAGCTGTTTTGGGGCTGTATAGAAGAACATTAAGAAGAGAGTGCTTCTTGTGGAGTTCACTGCCAACGCGTACAATGTTGCTCACTTCACTTTTCAGGACTTCATTTATATATTTATTTTTGCTGCTGTTGTTTATCGGGTGCTGCCTGAGTGATACCATACGGCACCCGAAGGCACTGATCCCAGGCTGCTACCACCTTCATTTCTTCTTAGCTAGAGCCTGTCAACATCACTGCTTCTGTGGAAATTTCCAGTTGTTGTCAGGATTTTGCAGGTTTTGGTACCTTTGGAGTGGATTTTCTTTACAGACTAATCAAGTATCCCAAATGTTGGGATCAGCACGGGCACTGCAAATGCATTGTGGGATTTTGGCTTGTTGTAAGAAGAGAGATAGATCGCTAGCCACTTCACATTATTTTCTCTCCTTGTTTCTTTCTGAGTTCCTTTCTGAGGAAGAGCGTAGGCTCGAAACGTTAAAGACTTTTTCATTTCCCGGGCGTTATACTAATACATATATTTGTTGTCTACACCACCTGTCTTCGTCTTTTATTGTTTGTTTTTTTTTTGTGAATTCTTGCCATAATTTCCTAAGTCTGGTGTAATATTCTCGGGTCACTCTATCTTTATTCACAATACCTTCATATGATACATTCTCGTCTGTGCCTAAGTTCTTGTAACATTCTTTGCGTGGAATAGCGGAGATAGAGAGACCGTTGATGCACAGGTTTTGGGTTTGGGGGACTGACTTACCGCGTTCTATAACCAAATATGAGCATTTCTTTTGGTCAAATTCCATGCCTATATCAGCTGAAAATATTGCTATTAATTCCAGTTGTTTTTTTGCATTTTTACCCCTTTTAGCATAAATCTTCAGGTCGTCTACAAAGAAATTATGAGTTACATTGATACTTTTAGCAGTCGAAGATCCTAGCATGTAACCATTTGTTTTCTGCAGTAGGAACGATAATGGATTCAGTGCCAAAATGAAAAGAAGTATCTCCTTGGAATATTCCCTTTCTAATGCCTATACCATTAGAAACAATTATTCTGCTCTCAAATGTGCGGGTAAGAATTGTTGTCCATGTCTTTGTGAGTCGCTCTATAGCAGCAATTAAGGTAGTGGGTACCTTTACCAGATGTAGGTACTTCAACAGCCATGAATGAAGGTTAGAGTCGAATGCCTTCTTATAGTCAAGCCATACTCTCACAAGGTTTCTGGTTTGATTCCTTACTTCAGACAGTACAGCTTCGTTTATTAAAAGTTGTTCGGAACATCCTCACACTCCCTTCTTTCCACCAACCTCTTCATCAGTCGCACTGTTGTTCGACTCACAATGGTCCTGGAGGAATTGGTTGAATCAACTTGTGTACAGTATGCACTTAATATTTAGGCAAGAAACGGGCCTGTAGTTTCCTGCCATCTCAGTCATTTCATTTTTGGCAACAAAATTTGTCCTTGCTGTAGCAAGCCAATTTGGTATATCACTCTGACCTTCCATAGTCCTTTTGGACATACATTTATTTGTATGTATGTATGTATGTATGTATGTATGTATGTATGTATGTATGTATGTATGTATGTATGTATGTATGTATGTATGTATGTATGCATGTGTGTGTCTGTATGTACGTGCATGCATACATACATATATACATACATACATACATACATACATACATACATACATACATACATACATACATACATACATACATACATAAAGTAAAAAGACCCCCACCCATCGATCATGAATGACCATGGGATTGCACCTAGAAAGTTAACCTCCGGGGCACAATCCAGTCAAAGTAGTTTATGGAAGACTAGCAGTTATACATACCAGCCTCCCTACGCCACAGATGTTATCCAAGGGAAAGTCAAAAAGGCCGATACAGCTTGGCACCAGTGACGTCGCAACTCATTTCTACAGCTGAGTGAACTGGAGCAACGTGAAATAAAGTGTGTTAACCAAGAGCACAACACACAGCTCGGTCCAAGAATCGAACTCAGTACCTTATGATTGTGAGCCCGACACTCTAACCACTGGCCACTGAGACATGCGTCTTCACATACAGGCTCTGAGCACATGTTCTGTTCTATTTGAAAATCAGGACGCCAATACATGCGGAACGACGAGAGAAAACGGGACAATAGAAACGTGAAGATTGATGCAAACAAATAGACAAGTTTCTTTTGGCGAACTGGAGGGTACCACCCTCTCCGGATTGAGCAGCGCTCTCTCAGAATTTGCATCCCTCTCTCTTGAATTTTTCTACTACAACTAGTTTAATTATGGCTTATACGGTCAAAGAGGACGTAACTCTAATTTTTTTTCTTTTCTTTTTGTTTTCAATTACCCTTCCATTTTTTGCATCAACCTTCTCGATTTTTTTCTCATCTTTTCAGGTAGTTTCTTGTGTACCAATGTCCTAATTTTCAAATAAAACAGACCATGTGCTCAGAGCCCAATAAATTGCTTGGAAACACAAGGTACGTTATAAAACCGTGTCTTGCCACGCGTCTTCACAGCAAGAAACTCTTAGCAGTTCACCTATATGCTGTGTACATTAAACGATATCTTTCATTGGATGGAGTACTTTTTTGTTGATCATACCTTAAGGAAACAATCACCTATATACATACATATAGATAATCCTATGTTAGCAATATATAGAAATTTAGTGGTGGGTAAGAGCGATGACGTTCTCGGGGAAACTCTAGGGATCAACGAAGATGAAGTATCAGATCTGTTCTGGAGGACTTTCGGGTCCGGTACTACCAGGGTAGTTGATTGCAGGATAAATGAATATGAAGCGATGCTAAGAGTCAAGGTAAGCCCGAACAAGTCGGTAGGCCTGCGGCTCGGCAGCTGAAGAAGTAAGTCGTAATAGATAAAGGAACAGATGGACCAGTGACTCGATCTGCTAAAAATACCAATGAAATCTTCCCCAACTCATACTCTGCAGTGATCTTTAGAAGGTACTTTTGCATAATGATTTAGTCCTCGAAAAACCCTGAGTCTCTAAAAGTGTAGGGTGGGTGGTCAGTATTGGAATGTCTTTGATCATATGTCTGCTCGATCATGGATGAAATGAAGTAAAACGGCAACAAGCCAAACATAATAATGTGATATATTTCTGTTTTGTATTGTTAGAACTTTAAAGAGTTTTGCTTAACTCTCGTCCTTGCGACAAATATTTTCAATAGAATCCCATTCACACGAACCAATAAAAACAACAACAAGGTAAATGTTGTTGTAATAGCTGTATTGTTGTTAATAGACTGATTCGTCTTCTTCATTCGACAGTCAACTAAATATGTTTCTCACTGTAATTCCTGCCTAATAAAAGTAACATCTGCCGATGCCTCGACACAATGATTGGCTGAAAAGTACCACCTACGTCATTAATAATTCATTTTTAACGGAGAATAGAGCACGACAGCAATGCAAGACGTTTGCTGATTCCTGGTTTAAAAATCCATCGGTCACAGATGTTCTTTTTAATGATTAAACAATTGTTTTCTAAACCGCCATCAGATCGTCGGCAAAAACCTATGAATGATAAATAAAACTGCTAATTAAAAGAGAAAGAGCAATGAGTGGAATTGTGTAAGAGAATTAGCATTGCTTCGTTTGTTTGTTTTAAGTAAAAGAAAAAAATCTATATTTCTAAGAGAAGGCGTAATGCAATTAATTAGCAATCTATCTTAATTCTTCTCAAATATTTTGGACTAAAGACAAATTAAATATCAACAACGGAAGGGTGTGGTCGACTGAATCAACATCGTATATTGTTGGTGCTTATTAGTGCGTCGGACAAAATGCTTAGCGGCATTTCTTCCGGGATTTTACCTTCTGCATCTAAATGCCAAGTAGTTCGCCTCTGCCTTTGATCCATTCAGGTTCGATAAAATAAAAGAACCAGTCAAGCACTGATGGCAACACGTATTCAAGTGACCTCCTTTTCTCTCAAAACTACTGGTCTTGTGACAAAAGTTGGAAGAAAACAATATGAAACAAAATCCACGCCAGAAGGAATTGAACTTGAAAAAGAGAAGACGTCAAGTATAAATTGCAAAAGGTTTTACATCTTTTCCATGAACAGTGATGCATCTCTTTCTCATTGCAGACCAGCAACATTTAACTTCTTAGTAATAAATGCAAGAAATTGTTTAAAGATAAATTGGAGACGAGTAATGGCTGGAAGAACATGTCTCTAATGTTCAGACAAACCCGAGGGAAAATAAATCCTTCAGGAAAATAAAGACATTTCCGAGAATATCTCTTTTGTTACCTTTCATATATATATATATATATATATATATATATTTGCACATACACACACACAATTGTAGATATTTAAATAAATTAATAACTGCCCACCTAATTACTTTCACCAAACACTGACAGCTTATTTATAAGATGATCTATCATCAATATTCAGATATTATTATAAAGAAACATCTCATTTTAAAATCAATCTTAACTCAAAGTTGCGCTAACAGAAGGTATAACAATAGGAAGTCCAATCACACTAACCTTTGCCAGTTCAAAACAACATTATATATATATATTAGAAAAAACCCAGCTTTTATCAATTCAACAATGAAATTATTAAATTATACCATATAGAAAAAAAATTAAATATAAGATAAAAACATATACATGGGTCCGCTACTCTTCATAATTTATGTAAACGACCTTTCCAGTGTCGTACATCACTGCAAAGTGAAAATATTCGCTGATGACACTAAGCTCCAGCAAATCGTCAATGAAGAAGCAGACCGAACTCAACTCCAGTCTGACCTATATGCTGTGAGTCAATGGGCAGACAGAAACAAAATGCAACTGAATGAGGGAAAATTTGAGCTGATGCATTTTGGAAGAAATTCCTCACTAAAACAACCATACTCTCTTCCTTCAGGGGAACCGCTCACAGCCTCTAACAATATCAGAGACCTGGGTGTAATTGTTGATGACGATCTCAGTTGGAGTGCACACATCAACAAGAAGGTCGATACAGCTCGTAGGATGAGTTCCTGGATCTTAAGAACTTTCCGGTCCAGAGAACAAGGTGTCATCATACCACTTTTTTCATCCTTGTACGGCCACACCTTGAATACTGCTGCCCACTGTGGTCTCCTCACACAAGACAAAACATCTCCAGAATTGAGTCACCCCAGAGGGCTCTCACTAAACAAATTGAAGGCATGGCTGCTCTCGACTATTGGGATCGCCTTAAAGCCTTGAAACTTTACTCCCTCCAGCGTCGCCGTGAGCGGTACATCATTTGTACGATGTGGAAAATATACCGCCAACTTTGCCCAAATGACCTAAACATTAGCTTCAAGGTTCATCCGAGACTTGGACCACGGGCTATACGTCCCCTGCCAAATTCAAGATCACAACATACATGTACACTGCAACATAATTTCTTTTCCTCAACAGGCCCTGCCCTATTTAACGTTGTCCCGAGGGAGATCAAAGAGGAAAAGGATCCCATCAACTTCAAACAGAGTCTGGATAGATTCCTTCAAAGAATACCAGATAAGCCACCCATAATTGGATACAACTCACCCAACAAGAACTCACTACTTGAACAAAACTGGATACAACTCACCCAACAAGAACTCACTACTTGAACAAAACTTGACTTAAACAGGATTCGAATAATCCTATCAGGTGGTGCTATTAAGTTAGACATGGCCTGGACCAATCTCTGGTCGAAACATATCTAAGTTTTATCTAAGTTTTACCAATGATTAAGTAATGTACAAAATAATAATAAATAATAAATGAATAATAAAAAAACAGCATTATTTATGGGATGACTCTATATATATATATATATATATATATATATATATATATATATATATATATATACATATACCAATTAAGGACTGAACACGAAAAGTGGACAGTCAACATGCTAGATATAGACGTCAAATCGCCATTCTCCACAAAAGATTATGTTCTCAGATCAAACTCAGCACAAAATGGCGATTTGACGTCTATATCTAGCATGTTAACTGTCCACTTTTCGTGTTCAGTCCTTAATTGGTATATATAAATATTTTAATCTTCGGATTTTTTTTTAATATGCTAGACCACTGGTTCTAATTGATAAATATCAATTTCTACCCTAACTTAATTTTATATATATATACATACATACAAATATTGGGTCATCCCATAAATAATGCAATTTTTTCAATTGCACGAACTAAAAAGTCGGAAGGAAACGATATAAATTACCTGCATCAACTTGCTACCGATAGCAGGTGCTAATTTTACCTTCGTCTTATTCTTAGTGAAAGTTTTCAAGAGTGCAGTTCGATTTTAACAGTTATTTTTTCAAAGCTCTACTGGAAGTGACAAAGGAGCCTATTCGGCATAATTTGCTTAATGAGTTCATTAAAGACAATAATGCAACGGAAAGTGTGAGGAATATTAATGCAGAATATGGGGATGGGACGGTGGTAAGAAAACGTCTGATGCAACCTTGCATACGACCAACCTTATAACCTACCCTTTTATACAGATAAAGCTGGATATATGGTTCCAGTGCATTGGGAGTCTTGTAGATTGTCTGACATTGATTGATTTATCACCATTAAACGTATTGCAGTTGTCAACGCCCAATAGATTTAATTCTAAATGGTTGAAGACTACATTATATATAAAGGCTTCAAAATAAATGTAACTACGTCAACCCTCTTTTTATCTTGACTCCCACTATTCCCTCGGCTACTCTCTAAATTATAATAGGCTTAATAAGGTATGCATCATTTTCTAAATTCGTTTTGCCACAGTTATAACAAAAGGAAAAAATGTAAAAGTTTTTTTCCATTTTTGATGTAAATTTGTTAAAAAATGGTTTATCCTTTATGTTTGAAGTCTATGCGTTCATCTGACGGTTTCTTTCAAATTGGCGTAATGTTCTCATTAATCAATTAAATGGAGCTGCTTGAAACGGCCGTAATGAATTGACACCTATACATCATTGTTACTTATATTCTGCTCACCTAACTTGGAATCCTCACTTCCGCTATACTATAGAAGGCACCTTTATAAAAGGTACATGTCTGAATTACCGTGAGCGGGTATCTTCACTTAACTGGGTTGCGTTGTCTACATATACAACAGAAATACATGGAGTCTTCATATTTAATATTCAAATAATATTGTATATCGAACTAGCAAGGTGCCTCTATTTAAGTACCTAATTTAACTGAATCTTAATTGTATTATATATATATATATAGATAGATAGATAGATAGATAGATAGATAGATAGATAGATAGATATACATATATACATATATAATTGATATAGGATAAAAAATTTTCGGGAAAAAAATGTTATCAATGGCCAGCATATCAAAAAATGCCTTTAAAGGTAAAATTTATACATAATTTACAAGATAAGGGCAGAAGAAAAATTCTAATGCCAGATACGCCGAAACAAAAAATTGTCGATAACCATTAAATTTATGCGTCTCGAAACAAACCGATAGAAATCTCTAAAAAATTCGTTATTACCGTATTGGTCCAATTTCGGGGTTAATTCACAAGAAATTTTCCCCTCTTCAGCGGCACATATGTGCCGCTGAAGAGGGGAAAATTTCTTGTGTATATACATATATACATATATAGACATATATATGTATATGTATAGTATATACGTATGCATGTATATATATATATATATAAGTATACATGTATGCATATAAGCATGCATATATGTATGTAGCTATGTATGTGTGCTTGCATGTATGCACGTATATACGCATGTATGTGCGCATGATTGGTTGTTTGTATGTATCTATAATTCTATGTATATCTGAATCTCGTTTTCTTCTTTGCCTGGTGTTTTATTATAACCAAAATAATATAAATCAGCATCATATTATTATTATTATTATTATTTATTATTATTATCATTATTATTATCATTATTGTTATTGAGTGAGAGAGCAGTGCATGCCATCAGAGTGACACTGGGGTAAAATATACCAAGCCCAATATAACCATCATGACTACCCGTCTGATAAGGGTACACCAGGAACATGCATCACAACCATATGTGCGCGACATGGTGATCTCATATCAAGATAAACAGCGCATGACCTTGTAGGTGGGGCCCAGTTAGAATAGTCTTCTGGTTGAGTAACGCATCACACACAATAGGTCTTTGAATAAGGATTGCTTAAGGATGTTGAACGAAACTCCCATGGTTCCAGAGGTGAATTATCCAAACCTCTAAGAATTCCTTTCAACACACGGCTATGATGCTCCCCCACTACTTCTGCTCGTGATCAGAGATGCACATATCGTCAGCCACTAAGGGACATGCTCAACTGTTTACGGTCAAACAACTGACAAGCAAATCTGTGGTATTGAGCAGAATATTTGCTGTAGCCCATCTTTTATACCAAGACAAAACAATGTACATGATAACACTTCCAATCAGTTAAGATGAGAATCCATGAGAGCCACTGTATGGTACAGCATCAGTTCATTTATTATTATTATTATTATTATTATTACTATTATTATATTTATTATTATTATTATTATAATAATAATTATTATTATTATTATTATTATTATTATTATCATGGTTCAAATTCCGCCGAGGTTGACTTTGCCGTTCATTTTTTCAGGGTCGATAAATTAAGTACCAGTTGCGAACTGGGGTTGATCTAATCGATTGTCCCCCTACCCCAAATTTCAGGCCTTGTGTCTGTTAGTAGAAAGGATTATTATTATTGTTGATTTTGTTATTTTTGTTGTTGCGTTTGTATTGTTGTTGTTGTCAGTGTTTTCACCATTCTCCGTCTCTAAAAACAAAACTATTTTCCTTAAAAATTCTGGATTACATTTGTTTCGTTATTTTGTTTTATTTGTCTTTGCGTGGTGTGTGTGGGGGGGGAGATTTTTCTTTTAAATTTTTTTCTCTCTCTCTATTCAGTTGTTGCAAGCGATCTTCCAATTAATGAAAACCAAATATATTTCTCCGATAAAACTTGATCACACACACACACACACACACACACACACACACACACACACACACACACACACACACACACACAAACACACACACACACACACACACACATGTACACATACACACAAACGTGTACATACACGTGTACATACACACACAAACACAAGCACACACATATGCACGCATGCGCACATTCACATGCGCATACACTCGTACTCGTATGTATGTGTGTATGTGTGTATGTATGTATGTATGTGTCTATGTATGTACACATACGCACGCAGAAGATACAAACAAAATGAAAACAGTTAAAATATGACTGGAATGAAAGGAAAGAAAGAAAGAAAGAATGGAGAACGGCTGAAGGAAGGAAGAAATGAGGTTCCGTCAATATTGTTTCTTAATCACAAACCCTCCAAATAAAAACATTGAATAAAAACAATTCTGAAATAAACAAGAAAATTTAAGAAAAGTGAAGAAATCTGAAAAAAGAACACCTCAAAAAAATCCAAGAAAATTAAATAAATTTATTAAAAATTCCGAAACAAAAATAAAATCAAACTCTGAGTAGGACGGAAATAGTTTTTTAGTTTGTTTTTGTTTTTTTTTTTCTGTTGGCCTTTCTCGAAGTTTCTGTTGAATATGTAGAGGATAATTAATCGGTGGAGCGGTTTACATTTGAAGAGGGTCATTGAAATCTAAACTCACACCGACATACAGACAGACTGAACAATACTCGACATTCATTCCTTAATTGACCGACATCCATTCCTCTCCACCACCACCACCACCATCTACACCACTATCACCCCCCACCCTGTCGTTCTACATCTAGATGTCAGCACTGCCATTGTTGCAACACAACAGTTGCACTTTATTTCTCCGTACTACGTTGTAAAGCTCGCTATGAAGTAGTTTGATCTGTTAGAAATAGCAGTCGAATGTCATTCAAATTCACCTGGTTGTCTTAAAAACTGGATGGCTGGATCGTGTATTCCATTGCCTAACGTAAAATAGGATGCTCACGACTGAAATACCATTTATCATAGTTCCATGCGATCAAGACGTATCTGGGAGGCGATGTTAACTAAAGAGCTACAAAAGCAGCAACAACAATAACCGTTTATTTCTCTTCATTTCCCTCGAATTTTCTAGTTGCTAGCAACATCCTAAATATGAAAGCTTTCCGTTCCATAAATCTGCTTTCGATACGTAACGCGAAAACGAAACTTTCAATATTGTCGTCCATCGGTTTATTCTGTGACAGCTAAAATTAAACTAGAAAAAAATTAAGCCTGCCATAGAGTGAGTAAATATTCATTTAGGCCTTCAAGGGCCCCGACAATTGATATGAGCTCCAATTTCATGGAGTGTGTGTGTGTGTGTGTACTTGTGTGTGTGTATGTGTGTGTGTGTGTGTGTGTGTGTGTGTGTGTGTGTGTGTGTGTGTGTGTGTGTGTGTGTACTTGTGTGTGGGAAGCAACTGTGCATAGAACGTGCAAATTTCCGTTTACATACTTTCGAAACGATTCTGATGTCTCGTGGGCAACTAACCTCCCCAAGCTAAGTTTCGATCTCTCTCCCCAGGAATTATGTCCTGTTTTGTTGTGTTGTATACCTATTTCTTTACTACCCACAAGGGGCTAAACACAGAGAGGACAAACAAGGACAGACAAACGGATTAAGTCGATTATACCGGCCCCAGTGCGTAACTGGTACTTAATTTATCGACCTCGAAAGGACGAAAGGCAAAGTCGACCTCGGCGGAATTTGAACTCAGAACGTAGCAGCAGATGAAATACGGCGACGCATTTCGCCCGGCGTGCTAACGGTTCTGCCAGCTCGCCGCCTTTTTGTTGTGTTGTATATCCTCGTATTTTGTGGACGCATGGCCTAGTGGTTCGCAAGTTGCAATCGCGAGATCGTGGTTTCAATTCCAGCACCGGATGGTGTTCTTGAGCAAAACACTTCATCTCACGTTGTTCTACGATCGCTTTGACACCTGACGTGTGATACACAGTGCACTTTTACAGGTAACGTCGATGTGATGGAGCAGGTGAGCAAATGTTCAAGAAAACCATTTGAAACAAATCATTTGTTCAGGTTTATTGTTCGGGTTGCAAGAAACTGCAGAACCATCTTTGTCGGACTACAAGAGACTAGCATCATATCCGTGTTATAATATTACTTCCTGTAATGCATGTAGTTTTTTATATGTCTATTTCAGGTCAGGAAGCTCTATAAATAATATTGCACAATACGTTGGCATCGGTAAAAATATATTTTCAAGACATGTTCAGATAGCTACTAATAATAATAAGTTATATCTTCAACACTAAATCCTCATAATCTGCACCGATTATTACATACGGAACAGTTACCAAGTCTTGCTACATGAGATATTTTGCTACATGTGATATTTTATTTCCTCCTCTTCGTAAACTATACACCTCTCTGTGAAAAAACGAAATTTAACACTGATTAAAGTAATCTGCTGCGTGTTGTTATTGTTTAGCCCAAATCAGTCTTATGTGAGTTCATAGACGATCAAAGGCGTTCCAGTCGTGTATATCTCGTCTTATAGAGTTAAGGAACAATTGGCTCTTATTTTCAGTGAAATCAAGCGACTTCCTAAAAGTTTTCTTATTGTCTCAATGGTCCACTTGGCTATCAATAATTTTGTTTAGAAATAACTATGTATACATTTCTGTTTCTAAGTAGAAAATTTTTCTTCAGCTATTTTGTTGAAGTAGTTTCAACTGATCAGTATTCCTGGTTATAAACTAGGAAATATCTTCAGGGTCTCCTTCTCAATTCCTATCTAGATTTTTGTTTCATTTATACAGACTCATCTTTTAGGAGTTCATTAACATTCGCCAGTTATTCAATGCTGTGAAAGTGATAAAGCGTTAACATTTGTGTATTGCTTGATGTGAAGCCTCGAACTTGATTTCGTTTTACGCAAACACGTTGACTATGGGTGTTAAATTTTTTGTTAATAATTATTTCCGATATTTTTAATATCAACTTCTCAACGTAACTCAACAAATACCCTAAAAGAATAGCTCAAATATTCGCTTCTCAGCTGCTACTCTTTTGTTATGCCACAAACATATATTTCCTTTGAAGAAATTATTTTTCGTCAGATTATATTTTATCGAAGAACTAAGTTCATCGTCCTTGTTACACAATTCTTTAATCCAGCTGAATCTTTTAGTTTTAATCAGCTTTCAAATCATGGACTTCTATCTCGGAATTCTTTGTTCAGTCCAACGTCTTCCAACACTGTTCTTACACAATATGCAGACATATCCAAAGAATTTGTAACTTTCCTATCAGTTGTAAGTCAATGTTTAATAATTTTCAACTGGTCACGATGTCTTCTCATAAACTTTATGTTACCTTCCAGATTTCTTCTTCACTCAACGATGTCCCTCTTCAACGAAACGTTAATTATTGGTTGTCGCAAATTGTCACATTACATGTATATATATACAGTCTTTGGTAGAAAGGACATGTTAAAGACATAAGGAAGTGTAATAGTTTGGTGAGAAAGCTTGTAATATTGACAGAGAAAATTAAAATGGATATTTTAGACATCTCAGAATATTTTGAATCGAAGGCGAGAATTTGTTTTTTACAAATTCTCGCCTTCGATTCAAAATATTCTGAGATGTCTAAAATATCCATTTTAATTTTCTCTGTCAATATTACAAGCTTTCTCACCAAACTATTACACTTCCTTATGTCTTTAACATGTCCTTTCTACCAAAGACTGTATATATATACATGTAATGTGACAATTTGCGACAACCAATAATTAACGCAACCAAATTTCCAATAATATATTTGTTTTATTCTTTTCTGCCAATTTTTCCAAAAATATTCTCATCACACTATTGAACTTTTCTATGCCCTTAACATATCTCTGTTACCAAACACTATATTTATACATGTAATGTGACAATTATGTATAAAAAAACATTTTTGAATTCATAATATTCAATGTGACAATTATGTAAAAAACTTTTTTTGAACCCATAATATTCAATGTTACTTTTGACAATCTTTTACCAAAGAGTGAAACCGGTTAAGTAAATAAACATCGTTTAAATTGCATTTTCAAACCTTTTTTCATATATAATCCCACTCGTGCGATACCCCACAACTCAACTTTTTTATATATTTATTTATATATATTTATATATATATATATATAAATTCTTAAACAAGCCCAAAGGCTCTAAATTACGAAGAAGAGCGACACTCATAGATCCTACTTAATAATAATTATAATTCTATATAATTTATATAACATATATCTTCCATTTAGAGCGACTAAACCTAAACGATTGACTGAAAAAAGATGAGTCGAATCACTGGGAACTGAACACGACATCAATGTTTACATGGCTTTGTATGCACTCACTTCAGCCACATAGCCCACACATCAATTTTAGACAATATTAATGTGAGATCCAGGTTTCAGTTGCATAAGATCTCCTTGATTGCGTCGAGAACAATAAAAACTTTTTGAAAATTTTGAGTTCGCCTCTGAGCAGGTGTCGCCAAGTTTTTGGCAAAATTTGATGCATATTCTCAGCTCAGCTTTCTCTGTCATGGTCAGTGCGTCGATCACATGCTACACACGTTCCTTGCAAGCACAGCTGTAAACATCGGAAGTGAGATAGAATATTAAATCTTAGTGCGCCCAGTGGCTTTATTCTGCGTGCTTTAGCTTTGTTACTATGTAATGAGTCCTGATACTTATTGATCAGACCACGTATGGATAATTTTAGTCTATTATATATATTTATAAATTTATAAACAAACCCGAAAGCTTTAAATGACGAAGAAGAGCGACACACATCGGTTCCTTTTAATAATAACTGCAATTATATATTATTTATATAACGTATTCTCCATGTTGAGCGACTAAACCTAAACGATTGACTGAAAAACGTTGAGTCGGACCACTGGGAATTGAACGCGACATCAATGCTTACATGGCTCCCTACGCACTCAATTCAGCCACATAGCCCACAAGACTAAAAATTATCAATACATTAAATTTGGCTGAAACTGATGGGTGGGCTATGTGGCAGAAGTAAGTGCGTACGGAGCCATGTAAGCATTGATGTCGCGTTCAATTCCCAGTGGTCCGACTCGTCTTTTTTTCAGTCAATCCTAAATGGAGGATATATTATTATTATATAAATAATATATAATTATAGTTATTATAGGCGTTGGAGTGGCTGTGTGGTAAGATGCTTGCTTCCCAACCACATGGTTCAGGGTTCAGTCGCACTGCGTAGTACCATGGGCAAGTATCTTCTATTATAGCCTCAGGCCGACCAAAGCTTCTTTCAGTTTCCGTGTACCAAATCCACTCAGAAGGCTTTGGTCGTCCCGTATATATATGGGTGTGTGAATTTGTGTGTCCGTGTTTGTCCCACCACCATCCTTGACAACCGATGTTTTATGCTTACGTCCCCGTAACTTAGCGGTTCGACAAAGGGCCAGATAGAATAAGTACTAAGCTTACAAAGAATAAATCCTGTTGTCGATTTGTTCGACTAAAGGCGGTGCTCCAGTATGGCCGCAGTCAAATAACTGAAACAAGTAAAAGAATATATATGTATGTATGTGTATGTATGTATGTATGTACACACAGAGACACACACACACACGCACACAAAAACACACACGGACACACACACACACACACACACCTCCACAAAACGATCATAGAAAGTGTGACCCCAAATGACATTTGTCCGGCCAGCCTACGCACAACACACACTCAGTGACACGAGACTGGACAGAGAGCAGAGCCAAAATTCTTAGAAAACCACAGGAGGTCCAGTAGGCCAACGGAAATAATACTTCTTCTTCCCTCTCAGATACAAACGCACACACACACACACACATACACACACACACACACATACACACACACACACATACACACACACACACACATACACATACACACATGTTTTCCTCCTCACCCTTTTATACTGTCTTATTCCTCCCCACTACTACGAAACTATAAAATGTTCAAATTCCCCACAAAGGAATTGATTTGATTTGAAAACCCCACTGGATTGGGAGAAAGCGCTAATCCGAATGATATGATCTGAATGATATGATATATATGTAAAAAATGTAATATATAAATAAATATCTATAAATATGAACCATCCGATCTGATTACCTCATTTTTTCTAATATATATATATATATATATATATACATACATACATACACATACATATATATAATCATACATTTACAGTATTTTTAACGTCTGATGTATGAGCGCAATCTTTAGGCATTGCCCTGATGGCAAAACAAACTAAAAATGGGACAATAGTACGAAAGAAAAGGCAAAGGCGGGAAAGAAGTAAATATAGAGGGTAGATGGTTGAAAAACTTGCTGTTTTGATTATCGTTTTCCGAATTTTGATCCTTCCACCTTTTATATCCACTTCTTTCTCGCCTTTTCTCGCCTTTTCTTTCTTTTTCTCTCATCTTATCGTCCAATTTTTAATTTGTTGTGCCATGTAGACAGCGCCTGAAGATTGCGTTGAGATATCATAGATGTTAAAAAATACTGTCTGGCATGCTCTAATCGCATGAAACTAATAGTAACACATAAATACATATATTGTGTTTATTAAATAATATGAGTGTTTGTGTGTACAAATTTTGATAAATACATATATTTATGTATGTGTAAACGTATATATCTATATGTATGTGTGTGTATGAATGGATATATATGTATATATATATATATGTGTGTGGTGTGTGTGTGTGTGTGTGTGTGTGTGTGTGTGTGTGTACATACATACACACATACAGTAAGCCTACGAAAAGTGTTAGATACCCGTTTATTCATTCATTTATATTTTCTGTTTTCTCTTCTTTGTAGGCTCATCCATGGATTAAACTGGATAAAGCTAATATTAGTTTCTCCTGATTTCGCACACAATTAACTTATAACAAATTGAGTGAGCAATGAATGCATCTCATAGCATTTGTACATTTATTTGTCAGCTCAATTGAACATAGGAGAGACTAGAAATGGAAGAACGGGAAAGCGGACGCGTTGATGTTGGGGAAAACGACTTAACGAACTGGTGTTAAGCGACGGTCGTTAAATTGGAAGTGTAAGAACGAAGTATTCAAGAAAGTATAAAGTTGAGATAGGAATGAGGCAAACGAGATAGAAGTTAGGTCTAACCTAAAATCTGTGATCAACGAAGTGTAAACGTTGCACTTGATAGAATTTATGTATTTCCCTACGTAAATTATGAAGACCACTTATGAAACGAGTTTGTCAGAACATCGCTGTCATCATCGTGGTCCACACGATCTTAAATAATGCCAGTTTCGATGTCTGGTGTGTGTGTGTGTGTGTGTGTGTGTGTGTGTGTGTGTGTGTGTGTGTAAGACAGAAATTATAAAAATTCAAGACGATGGTCCTGCTACAGTAATAATTGAAAATTACTCGCTGAACGAAACGTAACAATTTAAGAATCAAGGAATCGTAGTATTTATTACAAAAAGTAGAAAGGAGGACGTCGAAGCGAGACTTTGGAAAATGAGTCAAGCTGGTAAAACTTATTTGGGTTCAATGGATCTTTGAGGTCCTAACATTGAGGACCATCTGTCCCAAAAACTTCTTACGGTTTAGATATGGAGAAATTGTTAGTGATGAAGATCTCTTATTGAAAGCACATATGTTGAAACAAATAAAAGACTGGGACCAGAGATGGACAAATTCTATGTTAGAAAGAGCAGGAGTGGCATTCCAAGCCTTGGATTGGAATTCAGAAAGAACAAAGAGGGTAGAACGCCCGAATGGGATAGTGATCCGCAGAAGAGGACTTAATCAGACAAGAACCAAGGGAAGAGAAAAACACAAGACAGAATGCGCTGGAAAACTACAATGAGGTGCCTATGTTCCCTTGGGAATCTAAAGTAGCCATGATGAGGATGAGGATAAGGGGGAAGAGGGTATATACAAAGATATATGCATGTTTATATGTATGCGCGTATATATATATATATATAAAATTAGATATAGCAGTCAAACCTTGTCTCTAAAACCACATCAAATATTCATAGAGCACCAGGAGAGAAGACAAAGAGACAAAATATTATTTGTTTTCCCATGAGACGCTCCTCCGCTTTCAGAGATCCAATAATGTTTTGCTAGTTTATTTTGTTTCTTTGTCTTCTCTCCTGGTGCTGTATGAATATTTGATGTGTCTTTAGAGTCAAGTTTTGACTGCTATATCTAGCATGGTGGTATCTTTTGGATACCCTAAATTATAATTTTAATAACAATTACTCCCTAGGAGGTTTTTATTTCCATGCTAGCAACTTAATATGATCGGTATTTTGAATAACGATCTTATCCTTATTCATATAAATTTATATATATATATATATATGTATGTATGTATGTATGTATGTATGTATGTATGTATGTATGTATGTATGTATGTATGTATGTATATATATATATATATATATATATATATATACATACATACAT
>NC_043005.1:1927651-1935151 GCF_006345805.1 Octopus sinensis | reverse complement strand
GATGTGGTCGCAGAAATTGTCTGACAGCCATGACTGGGTTCTCCTGTTTGTGTGGCATGGTGCAGAGTCCTGTTGCCAGACGTAGGGTCTTCCAGCAGCCACCCTCTTGACCCAGGGCAGCACTACCTCCTCCAGACACTTGATGTAGGCCTCCGTGTTGAGTGTGCGACCGTGTGGGAAGATGAGGGGAAGTATAACGTCACCATCACCAGTGATCACTCCAAGCATCATGATGTTGACAGGATGTTTGATTTTTATCTCTCTCAGTACAGGTCCTCAGATTGACACTCTCCTCAGATTGACTCTCTCCCCAGATTGACACCCAAACACTCTGAAATGTTCGTATTGGAGCTTCTGGCGCGAATGCTAAGCAGTGAAGCATGTCGTTTCCAAATTTCTGGCAGAGTGAATTGCGTCATGGTGCTGTTCTTCTGACATACGGTGCCCAGCTGACCGTACCATATGGTGTAGTTGACAAAATCAAAAACAAACAATGCGCATGTGCGAAATTAAAATATAAAACTGTGACAATTTACCCATTGTACCCTGCATCTCTGTATACACACACGTGTGAGTGCGCGCGCATTGTATGTCATTTAACCAACGCCTACTTATAGATATTTTCTCGGAGTTTTTGAAGTTGCTTATCGGTTCGTTAATAAATTAAAAAGTAATTTTGATTGTTGATCGAATTTATTAATCGCTGTTAGCCAATAGCCATTCATTGATCGAACAATCGATTAGTTGCTTATTTTGTTGTTTATTAAGATAAATTCTTCCGAGATTGATTAAAATGAAAAAAGTAGCAGAAAATAGGGAACGACGGGATTTCTTTGGAACTCTTCGTTTACTAATCAATGTAACGGATAGCTTCTAGAACAATCATTGCGGCATCACAGTTTTGTAGTTAAAGATTAATCCTGATAATCAAAATATGTCAGCGATTACATTTCAAACTTTAACCAGATTAACCCAGAAACTGATGCTCATGGCCCCCATTTCCACCGATGCCCCTTTCTTTGGTATCTCTTACACTTTTTATCTTCATTTCACGCTTCGTTATTTAGCTTCAACGAATTCAAGTGAAACCGGATGTCCATCTCAAGTTTACGACCCAGTTCAATGCAATTCGCACACAATCCTCGAGATTGTACACATCGGACAATATTCTATTTTTGGTCAACATAAAAGTCCACAACACGACAAGACTGATTCTGAAGACTGACATCGATGAAGCGGTCTCGAGCTAATTAGTTAACATATGTATAATCCCTTGTTTAGTTCCCGACTCCATCCGGTATGCCTCCTCATCGTCTCAACTTAAAAGTAGGGGCTATTGTGATGCTGCTAAGAGATATTTAGATCAGTGAAGGATTATGTAATGGAACTCGCATGAAAAATGCAAAGTCTTCATGAACATTGTGTAGAGGCGTGATTGGCAGCAGGCTCCGACAGAGGTCGCGCAGTTCTAATTCCCAGAATTGAACCTAGCCCAAGTGATGCAGATATTCCATTCCCACCAAACAGACTTCAGTTTCCACTTCGACTGGCAGATTCAGTGACAATGAATAAGGCTCAAGGGCGAACATTTGGAAAGTTGCAATACATTTGCCTGAACGGGTATTTTCTCATGGCCAATTATAGGTCGTATTTTCAAGAGCACGAGCTATGAACAATATCAAAGTAAGAGTGATGACACTCAATTGCGATAACAAACAAGGCCAAAAACGTGGTCTGACGTACACACAAAATATTGTCTACCATGAAGAACTGTGAAGACCACCGCACCAGCTAACATCACCACCACACCAGCCGCTCCGTCATTACACATCCACATTACACCTTTAAGGTCGGGGAACCAGTTAGGGGCCCACTGGATCTCTCTCGGCATACCAGCAAACCATAAAATCGCACCAGCCAGCAACACCACTATTTCCAACCCTGTCATATATGTGTGTGTGTGTGTGCGCGTAAGTATGTATGTATGTGTGTGTGTGTGTGTGTGCGTGCGTAAGTATGTATGTATGTATGTATGTGTGTATGTATGTGTGTGTGTGTGCGTAAGTATGTATGTATGTGTGTGTGTGTGTGTTGTGTGTGTGTGTATGTGTCTGTGTGTCTGTGTGTCTGTGTTTGCCCCAACACCACCACTGTTGGTGTGTTTGCGTCTCTGTAATTTAGCTGTTCAGCAAAAGAGACTGATAGAATAAGCACCAAGCTTATAGGGAATAAGTCCAGGGGTCAATTTCTTCGACTAAAGGGTTGTACTCCAGCGTGGCCACTGTCAAGTGACTGAAACAAGTAAAAGAAAAAAAGAAAACCAGATAAACGTTCCGTACCACTAAACCAAGAATTTTCTTTGAATATGTACGACATATTCTAAGGTTAAATAGTAATTCCGTTTACGTTTGTCTAAATGAGATATTTTGGTTGGATTATATAGTTTTTGTTGTTATATTATTTTCTATATTCTGTAACTGTCAAAATATACTTTTCTAGGCCTGAATTTTTGTGGAGAGGGTGCCAGTTGACTAGATCGACCGCAGTACACAAGTGGTACTTCATTTATCGACTCCGAAAGGATGAAAGGCAAAGTCGACATCGACAGAATTTGAACTCAGAACGTAAAATACACTGTTTACAGATGCTTACATTTTTTATGTTTTCCGTGAATTTTTCACGGGTCCTGCTAGTTATTATTATTATTATTATTATTATTATTATTATTATTATTATTATTATTATCATTCAGTAGTTTTATTTTTATAGCGTGCTTTCACTTCACTACCGAGCGCAGCTCTATGTGCCTTGGGTATGTGCTGTGATTTGTTGTGATGCTCTGATAGTTACTGTATTGAAAGTGTTCTGCGTAGGATGTGTGCAGTGCCTAGTAGTGCAATTTTCTGTATGTTATATGTGTTTGTAAGTCCTGGTGTTTTTGTTATGTATTTGTCTGAATATTTTTTTATCATGCCTAATGCACCTACTATGATAGGAATTGTTTCTGTTTTTAGATTCCACATTCGAGTTACCTCTATTTCCAGATCTTTGTATTTTGAAAGTTTCTCCATTTCTTTTAGAAACACGTTGTCATCTGCTGGTAGTGATACATCAATTAGAAAGGATTTCTTTTTTTCTTCATGATCTCTGACAACTATATCTGATCTGTTGGCTTTAATTTCTCTATCTGTGTGTATTGGCATATCCCAGAGTATGGTTGCTTTCTCGTTTTCTGTCACCTTTTCTGGCGTGTGCCTATACCATCTTTTTTCTGTTGTTATTCCATAGTGTTGGCATAGCTTCTAATGTATGTGGGTCCCAACTCTGTCGTGTCTGTGAATATATTCCTTCTTAGCCAGGACTGGGCAGCTAGAGATAATATGATTTATTGCTTCTTGTTCATCTCTACATATTCTGCAGTTACTTGTTATATTTCTTTTCATTACATGTTTTTAGTAATTTCTGGTGGGGAAGCTTTGGTCTTGTGCTGCAATTAAAAATCCCTCTGTTTCTGTTTTAAGTCCTGAGCTTCTCAACCACTGGTGGGATTTTTCTTTATCTATTTCTTTTGCGTTTAGTTTAGTCCAGTATTTACCATGAAGGGGCTTTTTCTTGCCATCGTTTTATCATGGTTCGTTGCTGTTCTATTTTTTTTTGGATTTCATTTGTTTATAGCTTTGTTGTTTCTTCTTCTTCTTCTTCTTCTTCTTCTTCTTCTCTTCTTCTTCTTCTTCTATTCTTTCTTCTTCTTCTTCTTCTTCATGTTTATTAGGTGGTATGATTTCTTGTTTGTATTTTTCAGCTTCCTTAAATACTGAGAACAGTTTTTTGTTTTGCTCGTGTTTTGCCGCTATCTGGATCAGTTTTCCTTCCTTCTGAAGTAGATATTTTTGCAGTCCTATGGTGGTTATTTTATAGTAGTTTTCCAGCTGTATAAGGCCTCTACCACCTTCTATACGTTGTATATATAGTCTTTCTATGTCAGATTTTGGGTGATGCATCCTAGATCCTGTCATTATTTTTCTTGTTTTCCTATCTATTTTGGTCAGTTCATTTCGTGTCCAGTTAAGGATATTGTAGCTGTAACTTATAACTGGGACAGCTAAAGTGTTGATACCTATTATCTTGTTTTTAGCATTGAGCTCTGTTTTTAGTATTGATCTAACTCGTCTATAATATTCTTTTTTTATTTTCTCTTTCATTGTGTGTGTTGTGTCTTATCTAGTTCATGGATTCCTAAGTATTTGTAAGTTTGGCTTTGGTCTAATTCTTTTATTTCATTGGTTTTATCTAGTGTGATGTTGTTACTCTTCACTAGTTTTCCTCTTTTCATGGTTACTTTGGCGCATTTTTCTAATCCAATTTCATATCTATTTCTTTGGTAAATCCATGAACTGTCTTTAATAGTGTTTCCAGCTGTTTGTCATTTGCAGCGTATAGTTTTAGGTCATCCATATATAAAAGGTGGCTGATCGTTTTGCCGTAACATTTATATCCGCATCCAGTTCTATTTAGTATATCAGATAGAGGTGACAGTGCCAAGCAGAAAAGGAGTGGAGAGAGCGTGTCTCCATGGAATATTCCTCTTCTAATGGGGAATGTCTTTGGTTTTCATGAGTCCCTCTTTTGTTGGAGGTGTAGGACTGTTTGTCATTTATTCATAGAGTGCTCTATGAATTTTATGATTGTTGGTGCTACTTTGTTAATGGCTAGTGTTTCGAGGATCCATGTGTGGGGGATGCTATCAAACGCCTTTTTGTAGTCAATCCAGGCCATACTGAGGCCTTTCTTCTTTCTGTGGCTGTCTTCAGTTACGGCTTTATTAATCATTAGTTGATCTTTACAGCTATATGAGCCTTTGGCGGCATCCTTTCTGCTCTTCTAGGAACAGTTTGTTTTCGTCCAGGTGCTTGTTCAGCCTTTGCGATATCACTGCAGTAAATGCCTTGAACATAGTAGGGAGGCAGGTTATTGGTCTGTAGTTTTCTGGTTTTGCTGTTTCATTTGATTTGGGAATTAAGATGGTTTTCCCCTTCGTGAGCCATTCAGGCATTGTTTCTAGCTCTGCTAGTATGTTGTTAAAGTTTTCAGCCAGCTTTTTGTGCATTCCTGTTAGATATTTCAACCAGAAATTGGGGATCTTATTATCATTATTATTATTATTATTATTATTATTATTATTATTATTATTATTATTATTATTATTAATATTAATATTATTATTATTATTATTATTATTATTATTATTATTATTATCTCTTTATCACAGATTTTGTTCGAGCTCTTGGAGTCTTGCATGCGAGCTTACCACCTACAGCCCACGGGACCATACTATTCGTGCTTTTCAGCTCTCTAATACTTTCCTGGTTATTCTGGCCGTGCCAAGGAGGCAAACACTTTGTGATAGTTCTACTAGTCACACTAATTTCCTTTATATTCCCATTGATGCCCTCTGATACTGTTCCCAAGGACAGTCTGTATGCTTTTGTCTGTATGATATTGGTAGTGAAGCGACTAGAGTAAAGTAATGGTTATTCCACGATCACCTGAATCAGGGAATTCATTTGAAATGTTAAGCCATCGGTTTCATTTCCTTAACGTTATTAAATAATCCTTTTAATGTTTTATTTCCTAAGGCTTCTATTTGTTGAATGAATGTATACAAATGCAAAGCAACTCAAACTGATCTCATCTAGATTTAGTTCAGTACATCATTTCTCAACTTACAAACCTTGTCAAAATTTTTTATTGCTTATCGTTGGTGTTGTTGTTATTGTTCTCGTAGATGTGGTGTACAGTTTCGTGTAATCGAATGTTCTGGGCAAAAATTCATAGAAAATAAGTTATAAAAATTCGTGTACCACACAAAGTTTCTTGAGACAAACACATCATCTCTCTTTCTTTCTTCCTCCCCATAAATCTAAGGCTTCGTGTTTTCAACTTCTTCTTTAGTTTGCAGAGCAACTCTCAGCATATTGTATAACATTTCAACTGTATCAGTGACGTAAGAGAAGTCAAATCGCTGTAATTGAGAGAATTAAAGCCTCATTCAGCCTTGGACTCACCGAAAACTTTCCGCTACAAAATTAAGAGCTAACTTAGCCGTTTCTTGTTTACGTCTAAAACCAGCATCGTTTAATATACAAACTTCAAAGCTGTATCAGCCAGAAATCTGATGCTATTTAAATCGCGACAATCCACTTTCTTTGTGTGTGTGGGGGGGGAGTTGTCTTCGTTTCTGTTGTTGTTCTGGGCGTCGGCGTCGGCGTCGTCGTCGCTTAATGTATCACATTCAGAAATAAGGTTAAATTTATTATCCGTGTTTAATAGGTTTAGAGATGTGTGTGTGTGTTTGTGTGTGCGTTAGTGTGTGTGTCTGTGTGTGTGTGTGTGTGTGTGTGTGTGTGTGTGTGTGTGTGTGTGTGTGTGTGTGTGTGTGTGTGTGTGTGTGTGCGTGTGTGTGTGTGTGTGTAGTATATATATATGTATATATTATCGAATCGAAAAATACGAGGAAATTTGTGTTCAAAATTATTAACTTGAGCAATGGTCTGGTTCTTTCGACCAACAGACATCCATATCTTATAAGAGGCCATTTTGAAATAGTTCTCATTCATCGCTATGTCATGGACTAGTTGTGGAGTGAACCATAGACTTCGAAGTAAATGCCCGATCAACTGAGTCCCTTACCTAAATATACCTCATTTATTTCCTCGTTAAAAGATACGACTTAGCATTCGTCACAATATGAAATGATAAAGCCTTTCATTTCCTCGTTTCTAGAAATCTGTGAGGTTTCGCTTAATCAAAATCTCTCTTTGTGCTTTTGTAGACGCGACAGGAACATTGTTAACTGACGTCTAATCAGATATTGTATTACGTTTGTTTTGGCGCTAGGTCGGAGGAGGAGCCACAAAACACTGTCAGTCTATTTATTTCATTGCTCAAATTAAATAAATAAAATGCAGCGATTTTATATTATCATAATACACTTTCCTTACATAATGATAGGCTTTGCTGAATTAATGCTGCTAGTGTCTCTGTTCTTCTATTGCTGTTGTTGTTGTTGTTGTTAGTTTTTTGTTTGTTTTTTGTTGTTGTTAGTTTTGGGGTTTGTTTGTTGTTGTTTTATTTCTCTTCCTTTGCACAGTTCTTTTCCTCCAGTTTCTTATTTAAATGTTGTTCATTCGACGTTTCAGTCTCTCCACGTAGTTTATACAGTCTCAGTTAAATGACGCGCATGAAAAAGAATATAATGGATAAAGAAAATAACATTAACAATCGAAAGAATTATTTGGAAGATTGTGTGAGAACTGGCGATGATACAAAAGTGAGATAAGAGAGAAAAGATGAGACCAAGCGAAAAGTTTTTCAAAATCACCAGAAGCACCGCCTCCCTAACAACCGAAATCTTATGACTACAAACATCAACCCTTAAATCACTTGTTTATAGAATTTTTAAAATCTATTTCGAAATTCTTATTTATATTCTTCAAGTTG
>NC_043005.1:1827651-1922651 GCF_006345805.1 Octopus sinensis | reverse complement strand
CATTGTCACAGAGACACTTGCTAATTTTAATTAGATTTTCTTTTTTTTTCTTCTTTTTTGTCTCTGGTTAGTTTAATGGAAATTTGAAATATTCATCTCCCACACAAAACAACTTGAATAAATTTTATTAGATATCACTCATTTCAACACATTTATACCATCGAATAAATTCATGGCTTACAACCTGCCCCACAATTAGAGAGAGAATATTCCCTTATTGCCAAATCCCGCTCCACCAACACCTCCCCCAACCACTCTTATATTTCACATCGACGCCAAATATGCGAAGTTACTGAATCAGTATAATGAAATGTATGAAATGAAAGCCTCATAATCTCCTTAATGGATCTCCACGCAAGATTACTCTGCATAGAGAGTGTTAACAGCAAGTTCACCAAGCGGAACCTATTTTCTATTATCTACTATTTATTATAAGAGTAAATACCATGGTTCTGTTTCGAAATTTTTCCTCTAACATTTCCTTCTTTAGATTTTCCTATCATACATATATCCTAGTTTCCGTTTTCCTGTACAACCAAGTTCCGGCTACAGATTCGAAACGACATGCAGCATCAGCTGTTCATTGGATTTATATCATTGTATTTTACTTTCTTTCTGTCATTTCTTTTTTCTTTTTTTTTTTTTTTTTTTGCATGTTTCGATACGAGAACTCGTAGTTAAAAGAACTGTGAAAACATGATAAAATAACATGGAATTTTAAGGATAATTCAACCCCTCAAAGGGCAATATATAATTTCAAAATGTTTACCTTACAAGCCTCTGGAAAGATCACTGATGTCGTTGTGATTGATGAATTTCAGGTCTGACTCCATGTAAAAAAAATATGGTCAAAAGTATTCCAACCAAAACCAACCTTTCTTTGTTTAAGTCTGAAGGCTGGGATTTAAGTGAGATTTGGTTGCCAGCGACAACGTAGTGGCTCCATAATATGCTCATTCCATCGAGAGTGATACAAGGCTCTCAAAAGATTTTCTCGGCTGGGCAATACACATCAAAGGAACGTTTGTCTTTGCTTCCTATGCAACGTTAGCAGAAACTGAGATAATATCAGAAGACGTTCTCTCAGCGTCTCTCTCTTTTAAACTCTTTTACTCTTTTAAATGTTTCAGTCATTTGACTGCGGCCATGCTGGAGCACCGCCTTTAGTCGAGCAAATCGACCCCGGGACTTATTCTTTGTAAGCCCAGTACTTATTATATCGGTCTCTTTTGCCGAACCGCTAAGTGACGGGGACGTAAACACACCAGCATCGGTTGTCAAGCAATGCTAGGGAGACAAACACAGACACACAAACAAACACACACGCATATATATATACATATATACGACAGGCTTCTTTCAGTTTCCGTCTACCAAATCCACTCACAAGGCATTGGTCGGCCCGGGGCTATAGCAGAAGACACTTGCCCAAGATGCCACGCAGTGGGACTGAACCCGGAACCATGTGGCTTGTTAGCAAGCTACTTACCACACAGCCACTCCTGCGCCTATGAGTCTGAAAATATTTTTTTATGAAGTTATGAATAATTCTTAAAAGTCCCTGTATTAACGGTGCTTCAGGATAAAGTGCGTCATCGGTTTGACAAAGAGTGTACAGGAAAGATAGTACAAAGAGCGGTTATACTACATCACCGTCAAGGAAACTCTGTAGATGGCGCTGTTAGATATAAAGCATGTTTTTTCACCATCGACCACAATAAATGGACTGATTCTTGTTTATTGGTCACGAAAGAATTAAGGGCAAAGTTCTCTTGAGCGAAGTTTCAGCTCAGGATGGAGACAACCGGAACGACTGGCCCAAGTTATTGTAATCGATGATCGAACGATTCCGCTGTTTTTCTTCATTAATGCTGTTGCTAAACGACAACCCAAACGCTGTCTACCTTGCTACACAGTAAATATTACACAGGTGAATAAATCAATCAAAACAATATCAATGGAAAATTAAAAGAGAAAAATCAAATGGAGAGGTTTTTAGATATTTTCTTGTTTTAATCTTTCTTCCGCCTCTTTGTCTTTTATAGATTGTATTTTTTATCTTTTATTTTGTTTGTTATTTGAGGATTGTTTTGGTTTTGGTTATATTTCACCATTATTGAGTAACAGAACTCCAAGATTACGAGGAATCACGCGAATTTTTCAAATCGCTGCCAAATGTTTCATTCAATTTAGCAAACATCACACGAACTAGCTTCTCTACAGCTCACCTCGAAAACATTCGGGGACACATACAAATATGCGTGTACACATACATACGTCTATACAGTCATACACATATAAGAATATATATATATATATATATATATATATATATATATATATATATATATATATAATATATATATATAATATATATTATATATATATATATACATATATGTATATGTATATACATACATATACGTATGTATATATATATATATATACATACATATATACATACATATATATATATATACATATAATATATACATATATATATACATAATATACATATATATATATATATAATATATATATATATACATATTATATATATATATACATATATATGCATACATATATAGATATAAATACACACATATACACACATAATATTTATACATACATATATATACATATATATATACATACATGTATATATATATATACATACATGTGTATATATATATACATATATATATATATATATATATATATATCTATATATATATATATAATATATATATATATACATGATAGATAGACAGACAGATAGATTGATGCATAGATTTTTACTTGATTCTAAATGTTCTGCTTTTGGCATACAAAAGTAGTACCATTTATAAATCAGACTATTTTACAATATTTTTGTTTTGTGTGCGTGTGTATGCGTGTGCGTGTGCGTGTGTGTGTGTGTGTGTGAGTGTGTGTGTGTGTGTGTGTGTGTGTGTGTGTGTGTGTGTGTGCATTTCTGTGTGCAAGCGGATTGGCGTGTGCGCGAAGCACAAAGTTACTGGAACATAAACACACCAACACCGGATGCAAGCGATGGTGGTGACGAGAAAAACAACACACAGACATAGGCACATATATATTATATATATATATATATTATATATATATATATATATATATATACAGTGAGCTTCTTTCAGTTTCCGTCTATCCAATCCTCTCACAAGGCTTTTGTTGGTCCGAGACTATAATAGGTGACAGTTGCACAAGGTGTCACGCTATGGTACTGAACCCAGAACCATGTGATTGGGAAGCAAGCTTCTTACCACATAGTCACGACCGCGCCTGTGGATATACACATACGAGGAACGTTCAATAAGTAATGCCCCTGATCCACTTGCAGTTGTTTGATCTAGCTGAAATTTTGCATGTGCAATTATTTATATCTTCATAGATTAAGTGGTAAATTACAGCTCTGAACTAATCGTGGTTTCTGATTTACAGATGTTTGAACTGAGTCGAGTGTGAAATGGAGCCTGTTGAATGTCGAGCAGTGATCCGGTTTTTGTATTTGAAAGGACGCTCACCACAGGAGACTTTTGATGAAATGAAAGTAACTTATGGTGATGATGCCCCATCATATGACCTTGTAAAACGCTGGCATTGTGAATTCAAACATGGTCGGAACTCTGTGGAAACAGCTCCCAGATCTGGTCGCCCCACTTCTGCCATTGATGAGGTATCTGTCCGTTAAGTTGAGGCAGCCATTTTAGAAGATCGACGCATAACTATTCGCCAAATAGCCCATAAGGTCAAGATTAGTACCGGGTCTGTGGAAACTATCGTTCATGACCATTTGCATATGCAAAAGGTGTCTGCCAGATGGATTCCCAGGCTGCTCACACCTTTCCAGAAACAAGAACGCGTCGAGTGCTCAAGGATGAATTTGGAGAGGTGCCAAGAGGATGAGTCAAAATTTTTCAAAAGACTGATTACACAGGATGAAACCTGGGTCCATCACTATGATCCAGAGACCAAAGCTCAGTCAACGCAGTGGAAGCACCGTGACTCACCTCCTCCAAAGAAGGCAAGGGTGCAGCCCTCCGCTGGCAAGGTTATGCTCACAGTCTTCTGGGACCAGGACGGAGTAGTGATGACAGATTTCCTGGCAAAGGGTACTACAATTACAGGAGCCTATTATGCTTCACTTTTGAAGAAATTAAGAGAAGCTATCAAAATGAAGAGGCGAGGCAAGATCAGCAAAGGCATCCTCCTCCTGCAGGACAACGCTCCGGTCCACAACTCGTGTGTCGCTAGATCAGAAGCACAGGCGTGCGGCTATGAACTCCTGCCCTATCCCCCTACTCTCCTGACCTTGCACCCTCTGATTTTCACCTCTTCCCAGCCATGAAGTTGTTTTTGAAAGGAAAGCGTTTCCCAGACGATGCAGCCTTGATTTCTGAAGTCACGTCGTGGTTGGAGGACCAAGCTGGGGTCTTCTACAAAAACGGTCTCCAGAGCTGCATCAAACGATGGGAGAAATGCGTAACTCTGGGTGGTTCCTATGTAGAAAAAGACTAATAACTGTGCCAAGTTTCGTTGCTCTACTGCAATGGGAAGTGGGTCAGAGGCATTACTTATTGAACGCCCCTCGTACATAGATATGTATATTATACATACATATACACACACACACACTATATATATATATATATATATATATATATATATATATATATAGAGAGAGAGAGAGAGAGAGAGAGAGAGAGAGGAGTGAGGAGGGGATGTAGTATATATACAAATGGTATAAACATGCCATTGGTCAGCCCATTTTGCAGCGTCTGAAATTCCATCAATTCTTGGCTGCATTTGAGGCGTTGTTTGCAAACACGGCTTTATCATGTTTTGTTGTATCAGTTGCAATTAATTAATTAATTAATTAATGATCTGCTATTTTGATAACAAATTACCCACAAAATTAATGCTATTAATATACGACATGCTCCTAAAACAACCACGTCGTTCGGTTGCAACAAAATGTACACAATGTTACTTCAACTTTATCATAGTTACACGAACTCTAACAATACGTGTGCTTGTATCTATATCTATGTACCAACATATATATATGTGTGTGTGTGTGTGTGTACAGAAAGAGGGGTGGGTTGATAAAGACGCAGAGAAAGACAGCAAAGTTATATCTTATCCGGCAAAACTTACAATAAGTTACTCAATGGGTGCCTTTCTGTCAAATAAAAATAATAAAAATAGTATCTATATTCATGTATTCAGTTCTATGCTACCTGTTTCTTCTACCAGACACACACGCACACGCACACACACACATATGTATATATAAAGAGAGAGAGACAGATAGACAGACAGATAGATAAATAAATAGGCAGGCAGGCGTGTACCTATATATATTATATATATATTATATAATATATATATATATATTATATAATATATATATATATATATATGTATATATATATATATATATATATATATATATTATATATATATATATATAGATATATATATAGGTACATATATGTTATTTGTTCGTTTGTTCGTTTGTTTGTTTGTTTGTTTGTTTGTTTGTCTACCTGGACAGCACACTCAGCCGTTCTTGCTCCCTGGATGAGGAAATATCTTTCAGGTTGCAGAGAGCAAGTAATTCCTTCCGGTCTCTTCAGTCTCGTGTCTGGTCCCACATGGCATCGCAAGGCGAACAAAAGCCACCTATAGAAATTATCCAATCAAACGGACAATGCACATTCTTATCCCTATTTCATTTGCCAACATTATAAAGAGGGTAGATATACGGAGAGGTTGATTTCATTCTTAAGAACATGATAGTATTAAATCTACTCTCTGACTGTAGATTTTAACTTTGTTATTTAGATCTGTGTGTGGGGAGGGGACTTTTGGTTGGATGGAGACAAAGAATTATTCTATTTATAAATATAGGAATGGGTAGAACAAATGTTAAAACCAATAAATGTATTCCTATTCTGAGGAACTCAGCCCAGATACATTTGAATGCACTTTATCAAAAAGCTAGTATGTTGAAGTTAGAGGGGTAGGGGAAGATAGACTATTAGTGCTCTATAGGTTTTAATGTCTACTACCATTTGACATGCAGATTCTATATTAAGAAATTTATGTAAATATACTTTAGACAATTTTCTAAATGATTTCAGTAAACATTAGTATCTAATATAGGGACAACAAATATAGAAATCATTTCATATTTATATAAACCATCAAAAATAAGAATTCATATCAAACTAGCTGCTGCTAACTACCTAGAACCCATAAGAGTAAAAAAGAGAGACAGACAGAAAAAAGGAAAATGTCCCTTGCATTTGAAAACGTTGGAGATATTTAAAAGAAAACATTTCATTTAATTTTTACACAGTTTAATTATTTTTCATGTTTTATTCTAAGTTGAAAAAGTCGCAAAGCCTGAAACCGGTACTAAAATGTTCTTTACGATACCTTGTCTTATTTTCCTTATACATATCAATTCGTGTGTTCCTTTTCAACCGCCCACACACGCGCGCGCGCATATATATATACTGAATTCAGTCTCTGGGTTTTGAAACCGATTGACACCACCTAGGTTTGCCCTTGAGGTCCACTTTATTCAGCAAGGAGACAACCGGACTTTCCCAGTAGTCATTCAATCAATTCCTGAACATCAACGGACTATCAGTAGATTTATAAATAACAGAAACTCGTCGCAAAGCAAGCGCACAGCAGGGTTCTCCAGAGGAAGAACGCCCATCCGACAAGTGTTTCAACCCTTATACCTGACACTCTACGGGAGCCGGGCCCACCAGGTCATGACTCCTAAGTGTCTTCCTGCTGCTTTCCAAAATCCTGTCTCCAGTGGGATTTGAACCTGGATCGTTCTTTATGTGAACTAGTATTCCTAGGTCTGTGCTTCAGCCCACTCTGCCACTCTGACCGACGAAGGAAGCAGTTCTCTTCTTTCTTCTATTCCTGTAAATAACCAATGGAATTCTTAACTAGGTCCATTGGTCATTTCTCTTCGCCCATATTCACATGGAGCTCATTTCAATAACATCACACAAGCGTTTGATTGCGGCAGTTCTTCTGAGGCCTTTCATACCCAACTGCCCGAGCAGCCGACAAGCTGATGTAGCCAGAATCCTCGCAATACAACTTCAAGTGGTTTCACAGTAAAGTGGTAGCCATCATTCCCCAGCTGCTTTGCCAGCTTACCATATTTGCTCATTTTAAAGATGTCCTGCTCTTCTATGCAGCTTTCGTATGGTACTGACAATTCGATTGGCACCCAGTTCCCTGTTCAGACTATGGTCACAAATTATTCTTGGTGATGAACTTTGAGTAGTTCTTGTGCTTCTCACTGATGTCTGCACCTATTTCCAAGGAATATCCTCGCGTCCAAATAGGTTCCCACCAGCCACAAATTCATATCCAGTTATCTTCTTCAATCCAGCCCAGTCCTTTCCTTCTTTGGTTACGAAGGCCACTTTTGAATTGGTTGCGTCCCACTGCATTTGCCCCCAGATTGAAGTAGTCCGTTCGTTCAACACTTTGTTATGCCTCCATGTGCATCTGCCACCAGCTAGCGTGGTCTTGTAGGAACTCAGGACATTGTCCATTGACTGGGTTTTTTATCAGGATTTAGAAATGGCGGAAGAGAGGTTAATAAGGAAGGTAAGATACCCGATGTTAGTACACGATTGGTGTAGTCTTCAGTAAGAGTGGGACTCGTTTGGTTAACTCGACCCTGAAAATCTCACAGAAAAGCTTGTGTGTATATATATATATATATATATATATAGTGAAGGCGTGTGCCTTACTGATTATTGTATTCGACTAACTATCGTAAGGTTGCGAGTTCGATTCCCGGCGGCACGTTGTGTCCTTGAGCTAGATTCTTTATTTCACGTTGCTCCAGTTTACTCAGCTGGCAAAAAAGTGTTGTACCTGTATTTAAACGGACCAGCCTCGTCACATTCTGTGTCACGCTGAATCTCCCTGAATCAAGGATATGCGGGTCTCTAGAATACTCGGCCACTTGGACGTTAATCTCACGAGCAGGCTATTCCGTTGATCGGATCAACTGGGATCCTTGTCGCCATGATACATCCAGTGTCAGTATATTGTACTAATTCTGGGAAATATTCTGTTATTTTGATAATTCAAAGATGACTATTTGGAGAGAGAGGAAATGGCAAATTTGCAGTTTGACTGTTTTTTAAATCAATAACTCAGAAACGAAATATAAACGTCTAAGTCCCTCCATCTAGTTTTATTCACATTTTGGGTTTCGTTTCTTTCAGAATAATTCACCTTTGGATGAAGTGTCGCCGGTTTAAGAGGACCTTCTATACGTTACAAAATGAAATGCATTTCTGTGAAAATTCTCTTCTCAGGAAAACTTTAAATCGGATTGACCCAAGAACTCGACTGAAAAGACAGATCTCATTCATAATATATGAGGGCTGAATATAATCAGAAACAATCACCATGGTGACATTACACGCTAAAGTTTGTAGTAAATCTGTAAGAGGAGCTGCATAAAAAAAGGAAAGAAAAGAAGTTTCAGGAAGAGAGAGAGAGAGAGAGAGAGAGAGAGAGAGAGAGAGATGTCGACCAATCAGACTGCGTTGCCATCAAAGCACGGAGAAATCTTGTAGACAAGACTGAAAACATTGAGTTAGCAGTAAACTGTAGGCGTGTTTGATGTCTAAACATTACACATGTAGTTTAAATCATTTCTTCCGGGATCACTACAAGTCCAAGATCGAGAATAGTACACAGGATGGTTGGAATAATGGAATTTCAGATTGTGTTGTTCACAGTTTCTGGCAATTAATAAAAGTGTGAGCTGTCAGATGTCAAAACAAAAAGAACCGTGGAAACCTTGTTACAGTATAACTTGATTACACAGAAGAGTTTCATTCAAGTTCCGTTATTAATTCAATTTCCTGCATTACAACAATTCATTCTACATTAGTTGTTATTGTTGAGAAGCTTACAAGAAAACTGGTCAGCCATCTTTGTAAGTAAAAGCCACGATTGCCTCCGATGTTAAAAGTCATTCAAAAGGAATATCGTCCGATAAAAAAAATATATGCTGGGGTATGCAACTTGATGAAATATGAATGTAATCCACGATTTCCTGGTTAGGAATCTTAAAGTATATTTCTGAGAAACAGCTGAAGTTTGTAATTTTCATTCGGTCAAAGAAAATGTTTATACTCGATAACTGAATGTGAGAAAATCGGTTGCCAAACGAAAAACCACTATCAATGGTGTCTCCGACTCGCTACTCCTACACGGCGCTCTAAATATTTAGGTATTAATGTGTATGAATATGTGAGGAGGGAGAGGAGGAGGAAGAGGGTGAGAGAGATAGGGATGTAAACAAAGACACCAAGTTAGATTGACCAAAATGCAGAAAACTAAAATGTAAAGAATATAACAGTCGGTATTTTTCTCTTACAAGACAATTTCCCGTAATGCAGCAGTAGTAATGACACCGAAATCTGGGATACTCGGCTGAGCAACATCCATTAATGTTATATCACCTGAAGAAATGAATCCATGAAGATGATCTATCCGATGCCCACGGATACTACAGACTGCACAGTAATCACTCCAAGAATACGGACTCTGATCTTAAGAGGCATATGATTTGTAGAAACGCATGTATAAAGAACACAAACGGAGTTTAAAATTTACTACAGCTAGGATTTTATTAAAGCATTCGTAGATTACATCATAACATAAATCCACCTTCATCGGGCAAAATTTTAAGCATGTATAAACATTGACTATGACCTATTCAACAACCGACATGATGAATAAATGGTCATCAAATTTGTAGAGAAATCAGAAGACTACCAATACATGAGATCTAACGGTTGTTTTTATCTCACAAGGAATTCAGTGCTATGGTACCCAGCTGCATAGAAGAGCAGCACATCTTTAAGATGTACAAGTTCTACTTGTTGATGTGCTAAGATACTAACGAATTATGTGACTAATATATATAGATAGACAGATAGATACAGATGCAAAATCAAAATAAACAATAGGTTATCAAGAAGTGATGCAGTACGACCATTTCAAGCGACTCCATTTAATTGAACAATGCAATCATTACATCAATTTAAATGGGGTCGCTTGAAACGGTTGTACTGAGGCACTTCTTGATGTCTTGTTTATTTTGATTTTACTAACCTTACTTTGAGGTGTGTGGATAATGCCGGACTGACTTGGTGCCTCAACTTAAGTACCTAATTCAAATGGATCTCAATTATTTCTTTATATATATATATATATATATATATATATATCCAAGATCCAACATCCCACATGAATATGGTATTGAGGCAATTGATTTCTGGCTAGAGAAACACCCAGAAGCATTCCCTGACCGCATTAACAAGACCTTCATTACGGAATCACTCAAGTTCATTCTGACAATTAATTATTTCCTCTTCGATAACACACACTACCGTCAAAAATGTGGTATTGCGATGGGTACCAAGGCTGCACCAGTCCTTGCGAACCTCATAATGGGCTTCTTCGAACTATCACTGTATGAGATATCACGCCAGAAATTTGGACACGTTTTCCACATCTACCTAAAGGAAAACTGGAAAAGGTATTTTGATGATTGTTTCATCATATGGAAAGAATCTTATGAAAAGCTTCTGGAATTCAAAACCATACTGAACAACATACATCCCAACATGCAATTCACTATCGAATTCAGCAAACATCATCTCCCTTTCCTTGATCTCCTAATTATAAAAACACCTAAGAACGAACTCATAACAGACATCTACCACAAACCTACAGACTCACAACAATACCTCATCTTTAGCCCATGCCACCCAAAACACACCAAGATAAATATCCTTTTCAACTTAGCTAAAAGGTTATGCACCATTGTCTCGGATCCAAAAACTCGAGAAATACGCCTTCAAGACCTCAAAAAAACACTATTACAACGCTAATATCCCTCCACCCTTATAGAGTATGGAATAAAACGTGCCAAAGAACTCGACAGCATTACACTGAAAACCACCCAACCCAACACCACACACAACCCCAAAATACTTCCATACATTTCCACCCACAACCCCAAAAATATCGAAGCATACACCACAATCATACAAAACCACACTCTACTGTCAACAGACCCAAAAATGAATAACATTATCAATACACATAAAATCCTCAAATGTAAAAGGCAACATAAATCTTTGAAAAAACTCTTGACAAATGCCAAACTTCACACAACACATCCACCCCCATCAGTTAAAAAATGTGCACGCCCAAACTGTGGCACCTGCTCCTTCCTACTTGAAGGCTCTGAATTTACTTTCAAACAAGGAACAAAGTTTAGAATCAAGATTAACTTCTCCTGTTCCCGAGAGAACCTTATCTACGTTCTCACATGCGCCGGTTGCCAACATAATTATGTTGGACAAACGAGCCTCTCTTTACGTAAAAGAGTAGCGGTCCATAAAGAACAAATAAATCTCCCAGAATACCGTCAAATTCCACTAAGTAGCCACATAGACTCGTGCGCTAAAAACAAAAATCCCAAATTTTACATATTCCATTTCTACCAATATAAAGACGGAATCACCACACAAGAAAGAATTAACAAGGAGAATCTTTTTATTGAAAAATTCAAAACGCATCTTAATATGTAAACTCCACGATGATCATACTTCTTTTTTCTACCTCATTCTTCATGGATGGACTAATACAAATATATAAGGATATCATGCAGTTATCACTTCAAGCTAAAAATTATATTCTTTATTAATTATTATTATTATTATTATTATTATTATTATTATTATTATTATTATATATGACATAACAATCTGAAATGAAATTACAAATTGGTTTATGTAAATTAATATAATTAGAAAACAATATAAATAAAGTGTTAAGATCTGAATGCCAAGTTAGCAAACAATTATATATAAAAAGATAATGCAAATGAAGCTAAAATGATAATTTTACAATTAAAGGTTTATTAATATCCTGTCTTACAAAAAATTGATAACCCCAATTGAAGAGCACAAAATCCACAGAGTTGTCTCCCCTTACTCACAGGAACTGGATAACTCCTACCCCATTTCCTGTTTTGACATTCTTTTAACAAACATCCTAAATTAAACACCACATGGATTTAATCACGTGGATCTCAATCCTCCAAGGGAATTTTCCCAAGCTCTATCATTGAACTCCAGATACACAAACACTTTACAATGTATCGGTGTACCTATTTTTTAATTTTTGTATATGTTTATTGTTTTTTTGCAAAAACAATGTAATTTTCTTTTTCCCCCTCCTCAATTATAAAAATATATATATATCTGGTATATATAACGTATATATCTGGTATATACCAAATATATAGGTTTTTGTTATTATTTTGCAATTTACTTAATCATCGGTATATTATTGTTATTTTAATTTTAATATTTCTATTATATGTAATTTTGAGATGGTGAAATTAATTGTTCATTTTGAATTGATAAAAGGTGATTATATATATATATATTATATATATATATATATATATATATATATATATATATATATAATATAGTATGTATTGTGAAATTTGTTTGTTTTAGTGTATATATAATTGTTAAAGAGAGAACAAAATTTAAAGCAAGGCAAACATATCAAGCCGTATACATTATTATTATTGGAAAAATATATATGTGTATGTGTGTATATATATGCATATATATATGCGTGTGTGTGTATGTGTTTGTATATATATATATATATATATATATAATATATAATACAAAATATATAATTATATAGATACAATTATAGTAAGGGCACTAATGAGTAGCGCGACATGCTAGAAATAGACGCCAAATGGCTCTAAGAACTACTTTATTTACCACATTGGCACGGAAATGAACAAAAGAGGTTTTTTTTAATGGTTTAACCATAGATCTATTTCTAGTTTGGGGATGTAACTCCCTTTACGGTCTTTAGTATGGTACAACATAAGGTACATAATTATAAACGTTTATACACACCCATACGAATATAATGTATTCACAAGCGCATATACAAATGTTCACACTTATATGCAAGTTAAATCTAATTCGCTCATCTCGAACGAATATATTTGTATAATTATATATTTTGTGTGTGTATGTATGTATGTATGTATGTATATATATATATATATATATATATATATATACACTCACACACACATATATATATATACATATACATGTATTTACATTTTGTATATATATATATATATATGTATTAGGGTGAAAAGGAACACACGAGTTGATATATATGAAAAAAACAAGTCAAAATAGAAAATGCTAAAATAATTTTATAAAGAACATTTCAGTACCGGTTTCGGTCATTTGAGACCTTTTCAACTGTAACGATTAAAATATTAAATTTAGAAAAATTAAAAGAAAAGTTTTTTAAAGGAATATTTGTATAGTGTTCAAATATAAGTGGCATTCTGCCTTTCTCGTCTCCCTTGTTTGCACTTGTGTGTTCGAGGCCGTTGTGAATTCTTGGTAGGGTAGAAGAAGAAGAAGGTTGATGAGGAGAGGGGGGTGGAAAAATTTGGGAGTGCCTTGATGGTCGTATTTTGAATGGTCAGTGGCGGCTAGCAGTTGCAGTTCAATTCAGGAGAATATTTCTATTGAAAGGTTTGTTTATGGAATCTGCGTAGGTGTTATACTAAAAAGGATTAGTGATAAAGTTAAGAGGTAGAAGGTGGAGAAGAAGAAGAAGAAGAAGAAGAAGAAGAAGAAGAAGAAGAAGGAGAAAGAGAAGGAGAAGAAGATGATGATGATGGTGATGATGATGACGACGATGATGATGATAATGATGATGATGAAGAAGATGAAGAAGAAGAAGAAAAAAGAGAAGGGAGAATATGAATGGGTGAAAGTAGTGAGGTGTTGTATGACTTGAAGTTGACACGTTATGGATTATAGCTGTGATTGGGGCTGATTTGTAATGGATTCTTTGGAATGTAATATTTGTGTGTGTATTTCTTTTATTCTAAAGTTGAGGTATATTAACCGTTTGTCGTAGACCCGTTAAGAAGTGGCCTGTATTTTGTAATAAAGAGTTTCTTTACTTATTCGTTGTCTCAAGGTTGTATCGTCCCTAAATTGGTAGAGGGGGAAAATCCTGAAGCCTGGTGTTTTGTTGTTGGCGCAAGTATCTATGTGTTGGCTGAAAGCTATTTTTCTGTTTTGGGGAATTTTTATCTGGGATCTGTGCAGGGCCATTCTTTATACGCAAACTATTTTTTGTTTGGCCTATGTACTGCTCTTGACACCCGGAGCAGGTTAGTGAGTATATTAGGTTCTCCGAAGCACATGTGAAGTTGCTTTTCACTGTAAACCGTTGTCCTTGTTTGAAGAGAACTCTGATCCCTCAATTAGATAATCGCATATCCCGCATTGGGTCTTCCACATTTTTTTACTGTCGGCTTCTGTGTTGAAGAGTGTAATTCGGGCTTGTGTTAGGAGACTTTTCATGGATTTAGGCTGTTTTTTGCTTTTTATGATCGTGTGTGTTTGGAGGATTGTGTTCATTCTGTGGTCTTTTTTTAGGAGGGGTAAGTTGTGAAGGATGTTGCCGAAGGCTTCGTTATTGAGAGGGTTGTGTGTGGAGATGTATGGTAAGGCTTTTGGTTGTAAGTTTTTCTTTGATTTGGGATGTCTCAGTTCCTTGATGTTAAGTTGAAGGGCACGTTGAATGCACATGTCAATAAGTGAAGGTGGATAGTTCCTGGTGATAAGGGTATCTTTTAGTTCTTGTAGTCGTGTGTCTCTGGTGTTTGCGTTGGAGACTATAGTGCATATCCTTTTTGCTAGATTGAAGGGGATATTCATCCGGTGTGTCTGGGGTGGCATGAATTGAATGGAAGATATTGCTTAGAGTCTGTAGGCTTATATATATCTGTTTCTATTACATTATTAGCTTTCTTAATGAGGATATCGAGGAAGGGGAGTTGTTGCTGGCTATATTCCATTGTAAATTGGATGTTTACGTCCAGTCCGTTTCAAATTCTTGGAATTCTATGAGTTTTTCTATATTTTTATGCCAAAGAATGAAACAGTCATCTAGATATCTCTTCCAGTTGTTTTCTATGTAGATGGAGAAAGGGCTGCCATATCTTTCTAGAACTTTACGATACAGACTGATCTCTAGATATCCTATGACTAGGTTGGCAAAGGAGGGGGCCATTCGTGTACCCATCGCAGTCCCCGATTTTTGTCCTAGATGACTGTTTCATTCTTTGGCATAAAAGTATATATATATATATACTTACATACACACACATATACATGCATATATGTATAGTATACATGTATACAATACATACATGTATACAATACATACATGTATATATATTTATATACATGAATGTACAGACACACACACACACACACACTGCAATATAAGCCTTGGTAAAAGGTCCTCATCCAAACACTTGATGCAATCAGCCGTGTAAGTCTTTCTTGTCGACGGAGAACAAAAACAAGAAACTGCTGTGAAGGTCAGCTGACCAGGCAAGGGGAGCGTTTATTGCGTCGTGAATTAAAATGAAGAAAACCTTTCTAGTCAATTACTTCGGAATCAACAACTTACCTCTCTCCGTCTTTCTTTCTCTCTCTCTCTCTCTCTCTCTCTCCCCTCTCTCTCTCTCCCTCCCTACCTCTCTCTCTCTCATGCAAGATTCTTTATGTGAGTTTGTTTGTTGAAACCTATTCTGCTGTGTCTGGGGAGAGTCATTCTCTTTTTGTCCCTTATAATCTAACACGCTCACCGGTAAAATTTGCACTCATTTCCTTCTTTATTTTTCTAAAATGTTCGTTGCGTCTTGCAACCTCTTTAATAGTTGTTGACTCTGTCCGTTATCCCAGCTGCGTTCATTTTTAGGGAAGTAGAGCTCCATGAAGTCAACACGAAGGAAGTGGGCCTCCTCCTTAGACTGAACTGTGACAGTGACTAATTAGACGACCATGACCTCAGTAGATTCTGCTCCACCAGGTCACAGAAGGGAATACCACCCACCATTACCTCAGCAGTAAAGAAAAGCACTTCAGAGTGCTGGATGGCTGGATCGGACCCACCCAAGGATACATATGGAGACACACATCCATACATACAGACACAGTACATGGTCACAAAAACCCATACACACACACAGACACACTCAGACAGGCACACACAAGGAGACAGAGGTACAGACATGCAAACACACACACACATAAACACACACAAATACACAAACACATGAATATTCAGAATACGTACATAAAAATGTACACATATACATACATATATACATACGCACACACACACACATATATGCATACATACATACATACATGCATACATGTGTATGCGCACACACACAGACCCACACACATGCGCACAAACAAACAAAAAGAACGCAGCTTCAATAACGGAGTCAACAACTATTGAAAAGGTCAAAAAACGCAACGAAAATTTCAGAAAATAAATAAATGAGTGGAAACTTTATCGGTGAGTGTGTTAAATTAATAAGGCACTAAAAGAGAATGACTCTCCCCAGACACAACAGTATATATATATATATATATATATATATATATATATATATATATATATATATGTGTGTGTGTGTGTGTGTGTGTGTGTGTGGTGTGTGTGTGTGTGAGTGTGTATGTATGTATATATACTATATATATATATATATATATATATTATATATATATGTACGTACGTACATACATACACACACACATATATGCATACATATTTGTTTATGTGTATCCGTGTGTATGTACGTAGGTGTGTTTGTGCGTCTGTGTGTATGCGTGCGGTGGGGTGCATGGTTTACGTTTTGTTTTTATTATCAATGGCGCTTCGAGATGTCTCTTTTTGCTTAAAAACAAACCTCAACTTCTGCCGTCGGTTATAAGTGTTTGATTAATACTTTCGAAAACCTGAGGTCTTTCAAGTACACAAATAGACCAGACCCTCTAATTTTGTATTCTGCAAACGGAATTTTTATGACCAACAGCGAAAAATATATTAAAATTTTATGAAAATCAAGAAATAACTCTATACTTTATGTTATCTAAATATGATGTTTTCGTTCTTCGTCGGAACAAACATCTTATTTACCCGAAGAATATAAAGAATTAGAAAAGAAGAGAATAATTATGCAGAGATTAGATAAAGTCCTTCCGACATGAAGGAACGCTTCTGTTAAATTCAACGGAATCACTTTTTCTTCCTTCAAGTTAGCATCTACCAAACTGGCACCAGTAAACAAATATCGGAACCCAAACTATCTTCATTGTCAGAACTTTATACCAAATAAACTCAATAGGTGTTTGGTGCCAAACATAGTTAAGGAAATATAATTGTGCTTTATTTTCATTCTTCGTTCTTCAATTTCAAATATCCATATCGATATTTCCTCGACGAACAAAAAATATCTTTAAATTTTAAATTTCAATTTCAACCTGTAATTTATGAAACAGATCACATATTAAAAATGCAGTGTTGTTAAATATGATATTGTGCTATATATATATATATATATATATATATAATATATATATATATATTATATATATATATATATATATATATATATATATGTATATATATATATATATATATATATATATATATATATACATAAATATATATATTCATATACATATATATACACAATATGTGTGCGTGTAATATATATAGACATATATGTGTGTGTATTTGCATACTTATATAATCATATATACATTTATACACACACAGAAACATAAGTACATACATATTCACACATGCACATAATTCACACGCACACACAAACACACACACACACACACACATACATATAACTTCACAATTTCCATTTTGTTTTCACAATTTTCTCTGTTTTCTTCCATGTTTATGCAGTCCAACCAATAACAGCTTCTGTCGCTCTTTTCCTCTCATAAACATCTTATACACACAAAAGAAGTATTCGATATGTTAAGTATGTTTTTTTTTAATCGTATAAATATAGAAATATTAATTTCCGACTCTAATAGAATTATAATATTGATATAAGCATTGTCATTTTCGTAATTATTATAGAATTCAACGTAATGTTTCTTATTTGAAAATGTGTCTAAACGCTACTACTACGACTACTACCACTATTGTTGCTGCTGCTGCTAATACCACTACTAGTGGTGGTGGGGTGGATTTAGCAGTAGTAGTAGTGTAGTAGTAGTAGTAGTAGTAGTAGTAAGATATGGCAAAAAAGGTTGAACAAGGAGGTAATGTTAGTAGTGTTCAAATATAGTTCCGACTACTTCTGTTTTATTCTTTCCTAATGGCGTCATCATACGATATGTTTCTATGACAGACGTCGACCGTAGAGTCCGACTGATCTACAGAACTGGAACTACTTGACAACACTTGACAGAAATAAAGAAGTTAGCCTTCTTTGGCCCAAGTATCGACCAGGGCAGCTGACCAATCGAGGAAATGGGCTTTGCGAGAATGTATTTTGCAAACGATGACTACTCATGCTTACTGTCCAAATATACAAACACGCTCGCACACACACGCACACGCACACATAATACACACACACATACACATACACACGTACAGACATATATATATAGAACCTCTTTCTCCATATACATACAAGAAAACTGGAAAAGGTACTTCAACGACTGCTTCATTCTATAGAATGAAAGTCTAGAGAAACTAAAAGAATTTGAAATATTTCTCATGGAATTAATGAAGATATTCAATTCCCGGTGGAATATAGTCATGAGAAATTCCCATTTTTAGACGTCCTTATAAAGTCAACAACTAAGTAGAGACAGCAGACATTTGCTATAAAATTACGGACACCGAATAATATCTCCCATTGAACACACCCAAGACCTACCCGAATGAATATGTCTTTAAAGCCATAACAAAAGGATCTGAAAAACTGTATCTGATACAAGCATCCGTGATATAAGATTCCAAGAACCGAGAGATATACTTCTTGACAGGAACTACACACTATCCTAGATAATGGAATTCAACGAGAACACAAATTCGGTATCCAGGAATTTAAACAACCAAAGCAAAGAAATGAATATAAATTGGCAGTTCTTGAATATATCTCCATCTACAATCTTCAAAACAGCATCATATTCCACAACATACTGTTGCCGAAAAGGTCCCCAGGGAGTGCCAAATCCTTCAAGCACACACCAGGATAAAGAGAAAAAAACATATCAATGCAAAAACACTAACGCAGGCTACACACCATACAATTATTATAACAAAACCAACAATAAAAAAAAACTGTGGAAAATGTTTTGATCTAACAGAGGGGTGTTTGCAATAAAAAGTAAATTCACCTGTGCATCTGAAACTGTAATACATGTAATAACATGCTCAAGATTTGGATACAATTACATTAAACACACAGGAAGCGCTTTACATCAGAGAATGACTTTGTATCAATCGTAAATCAAAATACAGGAATACATATATTCTATTGTGTCTGTTAGGTCATCTTCTTTTTGTGCCTTATAATTTAACACACTCACCGGTAAAATTTCCACTTTTTTTTCTAAAATTTTCGTTGTCTTGCAACCTTTTCAATGGTGAAAACTAAAAGAAAATGACTCTCCCCAGACACAACAGAATATGCTTCAACACACGAACTCACATAAAGAATCTTGCAAACCAAATCCCAAAACGATATATATATATATATATATGATATATACGATATATATCTATATATATATATATATATATATATATTATATATACGATATATATTATATATATATATATATGTGTGTGTGTGTGTGTGTGTGTGTGTGTGTGTGTGTGTGTGGTGTGTGGTGTGTGTGTGTGTTTGTGTGTATTTATATATATATATTTAGTTGTAACATTGATAGCAAAAAATGTCGAAAGCAGTTTGGTATATGAGTATATGTAAATTTTTATTAATATTTAGCAGAAGCAACAGAGTGATTAAGTGAATAGTTGAGTGATTAAGGTCCGAGAGTTTCGTGCGTTGGCATTCGTTTGATAAGAGCCGACGCACGAAACTCTCGAACTTTGAGTTGCTTCTGCTACAATTAATATATATTACAAAACTTTAAAACAATTACACGTTTTGAAGTTCAGGTGCATTTTCAAACACCAAAACAATATTTTCTAGCCTTTTCCTGCGTGGGAATAGCATTTCTCACCATGTGTGTGTGTGTGTGTGTGTGTGTTAAATAAAATGAGACAATAAAGCCAAGGCTGTGAGTCATTTTCAGGACATTTATTAAGAGAAAGTTAATCTTACAGCTGTTTCTGAGATATTAGGAATATCCCTTCATCAGAGGCGATGGGAAATGGTTACAAAGAGAGAAATAGTAGAGTTCAATAGGTGTTAGTTTGGAAAAGGATGGAAATAAGAGAAGAAAAGTAAGAGTAAAAATACAAAAATATATATAGGATGTTATAGTTGCAGTTCCATTATCCAAGGAAAGTGGTGTGTGGGAGGGGTCGAAATGCTTCTTGTCCGTGGTATGTAAATTCCAATAGGTGTTCATATTTTGTCATCACAAATGGAAAGTGTGGAGACGTAGATTCCATGTGCTGTTCATTCAAAGGGGTCTCGTAGTGTGAAAGAAATTTTGAGAATGTAGTGGTAGTATTAAGGAGAGAAAAGATGTATATGTTAAAATAAGGAGAATAGTCAAAAGGAATAGTTGAGGAAAGAAGAAAGAAAGAAAGATAAAATGAAAAAGGAGTGTAAGTTGGTGGTCAATATATTATGAGGGGAATGAGAGAAGAGCAGGGAATGGATAGGAAGAGATAAGAATGTAATGAATGAATATGTGTTAGGAGTGGGAAGTGGGGTGATATGTTTGTAAGGCACTAAGGTACAGAAAGTGGCACGATGGGCGGGGTACTAAAGTGTGTAGTAAACCTCAACTGAAAGGAATAATAATAACATATAAATGTCAAGTTTCTAACATTAGATGGAGGTGTTTATTGTATAGCTAATGTGATAGTGGGCGCTGGGGAATCAGAGAGAGAAAGAAGGAAGTGTATATTGATATACGCAAGCGCGCACACATACATATACGTAGTGCATATATGCACTATTATATAGGCCCGTATACTTATGTACTTAAACCCATACGCATATATATATACATACATACGCATGTACGCACACACAAAGACATAAATATATGCATACACACATACATATGCGTACATATACACAGATACACATACATACATACATAACTATATATATATGCATACATATATACATACATAAATATATATATATATATGTTTGTGTGTGCGTGTGTGTGTGTGTGTGTGTGTGTGTGTGTGTGTGTAGTGAAAATTTACAAAAAACAAAAGACGAAGACGGGTGTGTAAACAACATACAGATGTATAGTTTAACGCTCGGGAAGTGAGTAAGTCTTTTACGTTTCGAGCCTACGCTCTTCGACAGAAAGGAACACACAAATAAACAGGGAGAGAAAACAGAAAAAGGTATAGTGGCTAGCGATCTATCATGGCGAATGCCGGACAGAGGGGTCACACAGGAGAGCTAGGAAGAAGAGGGGATAATAAAGTTGTGGTGATCCCAAAATGAAGGTGCGCGTGCGTATGTATTTGAGAGCGTGTATGTGCGTGTGCGTTCGTGTGGAAGGGGGCTGGTGACATTGACATGTGTGTGTGCATGTGAAGGTGTGTGGACGATGGTATAGGTGGGTAATAAAGAAATAGGTATAGGTGCTGGAAAGTGGTCAGTGCTAGTTTGTGCGGGGTGGCGTGATGTGGGGTGGGGGTGTAGTGGTGTGTGGTGTGGCCCATAAATGCATTATTAAATAATTAAATATAAGGAAGACAACTCGTAACTGAGTAAGATCACTTCTTAAACTTAGTAAATCCGTGCAAACGTTCCGAAAGTCTAAATTTGTGTGCAGGAATTTGCTTTTAGTGATGTTGTTCGCGGTGTTGTAGCTGGTGGTGGTCGTGGGTCAGGTAGTATTCACACCTGTGCCCTTTTCAACATTCCAGGCGTTGATGTAAAGGTGAAGTTGAGATGGCATTCTGCCAGAAACTACTCAAATGTGTCGGAGATGGAGAACGGCGTGCTTTTTCCTTCCGCATTATTTTGAGGCTGAACAAGAACTAATCGTTTCGTGCCTCCTTCCATCTCTTCTTGCTTCCATTTTCTTTCATCTTGTTCTCTTTTACATAAACAAGGAACGTCATTTAATATTTTTTTTTAAATTAGGACTTTGGAAAATTAAAGATGAAACTATGGAGTCCAACAGGAGCCGGACAATGAATCCATCAAAGAAACGTGTTGCTGACCAAAGCCGTAACAAAACAAAATACAGTAATGAGTTGGGTGGGAATCGATGAGGAATATGGAAAATCCAGGGAGCAATAGAAAATCGTAATTCATCGCTCAACAATAATAATAATAATATAATAATAATAATAATAATAATAATAATAATAATAATAATAATAATAATAATAATAACGAACACCAACAACAACAATAGCAACAACAATAATAATATTAACAATAATAATGTTATAAGAGATAATTCGAGGCGGAACTTTTACAAAAAAAAACATACCAAACTCTTGAGTGATGATAGTAACAATGGCATAAAAGCACACACATACATAGATATGCAGAAACACACACATGGATCCACACACACATGCACACACTCGTGTACACACACGTCCAAAAAAGACACACAAAGCCAGCAATGTGGTTGTTGCAAATGAAAGTGTAGAAAGGTATGTCATGTGACGCTGAAGGTTTGTTGTGCCGTTGTTTCTTTCACAGAAACGAACGGTGAAGTGTCATGAATATTTATGCCGTAAAACGAGATTAGATTTTTTTTTTTTCTCCTATTTCTCTGAATACATCATTCATTGTGTTGGTTAATGTTGGTCATCTCTACTATTAATTTCTCTCCCTCCTCTCATTCCGCATCATCCACCTTCTCACGCCCACTCATTCTCGTCGACTCCACCATTTTCACTTTACTTCCCCAATCTAATGTCTAACACTGTACACTCTCTTTCTCTCCCTCCCTAATATCTATCTATCTATTGCTCTCCTTTACTCATCCTCTCTCTCTCCCTTTGCTCCCTTTCTCTCCTCTCTTTCAAGCATAGATTCAAACACCTCTTTTCTCTCTTCATGTGTCTATGCATGTGTGTGTGTATCTGTGTGTGCATGCGTGTGTGTGTATGCATGTGTATGTGTGTAATTTTCGTCACCTTTTTACAGTGCTAAAGTCCGCCATTTTTCTTTACATCCACTCATATAGACACGATCGCGCTTTCATTGGTAGAAACTTACCCCACCTCCACACACAGACACACATTCAGATACATCTATCAATCTATATATATATATATATATATATATATATATATATATATATATATATATATATATATTTATATATGTATTTATGTATGCATGTATGTAGATATACAGTTTTTGCTATTCCACCCTCTAAAAATTTGGAATGATACTCACGTTGGGTAAGTGTTGTCAGAAATATAACAACAACAACAATACTAATGATGAAAGTAAAGCAATATTGAAAAAAAACTTTTCAAAATTTTCTCAGCACAATGAAAGGAAGTCTAATGCTGACGTCAGCAACATTGGTTTAGAGAATTCCTTTCAATTCTTTATTTCTATTTATATATTTTTTAATTTGAATAAATGCTTTAGTTTTCTTCAATGCTGTGTGAACAAAAGATTTTGCTAATAAATTAATGGTAAAGTAGATCTTTGTTCATTCAAATTACTGCCTGGTGCCGATCTGTGGCCACGTGACTCCTTTCATTTCGGGGTTTCGAATCATAAAAATAGACACACATTTAGGACATTAAAGTGTGTGTGTGCGTGTGTGTGTTCCAGCGAATATTTGTTAACACCGATAATCCAGACAAGTGAGAATAAATATCTTCCGCAGCACTCATATCACTTCGGTTTTATTATGTCTTTATTCTAAAAGTCTTTGGAATACATCCGGTTAGCTGGAGCAATCAGGTAACACAGCATTACTCCCTACAGTTCCCAGAACTCTTATGCAGTTGGGATTGCAATCTCTAACAGCTCTGTACAATCGAACTGTAATCAAGTAATACACCAATAACTACCTGCGTAATTCAATACACTTTGAAGTGAGAGAAATATCTCCTGGCGTTTTAATGTAGCAAATGTATATTTTTTTTAGTTTTTCCCATATTTAATATCTTCAAAAACAAATCAATTTTCGAAGAGAAAAATTTAATCAACAAAATACACCTGAAGTAATGTTTGTAATAGTTTTTCATGAACACACACACGCACATACATACATACATATATCTTTTTATTTTTTATTTGTTTTAATCATTAGACTGCTGCCATGTTGGGGTACCGCCTTGAAGAATTTTTAGCCGAATGGATCAACCCCAGTACTTTTATAAAGCTTGATACTTATTCTGTCTGTCACTTTTGACGAACTACCAAGTTACAGGGACTTAAGCACACTAACACAGATTGTCAAGCTGGTGAACAAAAACAGGCACAAACACACACACACATTATCAATAGCACATATTTAATTATGTTTTATTTGTTCGCCGATTTGCTGCGACATACCAGCTTGGGGAAGACTCCCTCTTAACGCTGGGTTATAAAACACCCGAAAGTCATAGACAGGCTCGTCTCCCGATCCCATTCAGGAGTGATGGATAAGACACGAAAATGGCAAGATATCGGCATCCATCACTTCTGGATGGGATCAGGGGACGAGTTGTCTCGCCTGTCTATGACTTTCAGGGGTTTTAACACCCCTAGGCATTACATATATATGTTATATATGTGTGTATGTGTGTATGTATATATATAGATATATATATATAGATATATATGTGTGTGAGTGTGTGTGTGTGTGTGTGTGTGTGTGTGTGTGTGTGTGTGTGTGTGTGTGTGTGTGTGTATACTAATGTTTGTTTATAAAAATAATTGTTATAATAATGGGCCCTTTTCGTCTATGCAGACGCTCAATTTAGCTTAGAGATCACTTAAATCGAACATATCAGGGGCTCCTCTTCTTGCTGCTTCTTCCTATGATTGAAGCACAGCTTCTGTCACAGTACTTGCCTACCAAGAGGCTGGCTCGGTGCTCTGCATTTCTCTTGTTTTCCTTTCGCTGCCGACGCTTCTCAACTTGTTTGTTTCTGTAGCTGATCTCCAACAAAGCAGTTCCTTCCTTCACCACAGTCCTCCATGTTGTTCTCTCCTCAGCCCTCACTTCCCCAAATGCTGACATCCACCTCACACTTGGACAAACTAGTTTTGCAAGTGTCCATCTACCTCAGTTTTGGTCTTCCCCTTGGTCTCTTGCCCTGGGCCAGTTCTCCATAGAGCAGTTGCTTCAGGATTCGATGGTCATCCATTCTCCTGACAGGCCCCAGCCACCTCAGTCTTCTCATACACAAGATAGCTGTCATGCTTTGAAGATTCGCCTGGGCCAGCACTTCAACATTGGTGACCTTGTCATACCATGTTATGCCTAAGACCTTGCGGAGGCATCTGAGATGGAAGATGCCGAGGCACCTTTCCTGTCTGCTGTCCAAGGTCCATGTCTCAGATCCACAGAGGAGTGTGCGGAGAACACATGCTTCATAAATCCTGATCTTTGTCTTGATGTCTAATCTCTTCTTCTTCCATACTCGTCTTGTATGGAAAAGTTGTTGCTGCCTTCCCTATTCTGACATTAATCTCATCATCAAGTGAAGTACTTGAGGAACGGTAGACCCTGGATAGCAGAACCTGTCCACTGTCTCAAGCTCTTTGTCATCAAGCTAGATGTGGCTTTTCACTGCGCCCTCCTGAGTGAGGATGACCAAACCGAAGGCCTTGCATGCTGATGACAGGTGGTCCATCGTTATTTGTAGAGTTAATTCACTGTGAGCAACAAGTGCCACATCGTCCCACACCATGGATTCTCCCCTCATATTCCCCAAGGCCCTTCCAGAAGAATGTGTGATATATTTTTCCTAATAGAACCAAAGTCAGCAAGTCTTGTCTCTCGCAGGGCAGTAATGCCTACATTCAGCCGTGTGAGCTCCCTGTCAATGATTGCCGACTTCCTGATGTCCTCTCTTTTGTTCAGTTCGGTAATGTCCCTTTCAGTTGTCATTGTTCTGACATTCCAGGTCCCCAATTCCAATGGGGTTAATTTCAATTTTCTTCCTCTTTTGCCAGGTGGTTGGCTTTACGTCTGCTTTTCGGTTTTTGTCCTAGCTCCGTACACCCCTAGCAGTGAACGGACATGGTGGATCAGCACCTTACTGACTGGGCACTGCCCAGTTTAAGACGGGCAGTAGCTGACCAGTGCGATTGAATAATCACTCCCATCGTCAAAGATGACCCATGGTGAAATCCTGCTTCACCAAATAAGGATGCCTTATAACCCGTAAACTGCCACTTCCGTGATGTTTCCCTTGCCTGTTACAGCAAGGATGAACTGTCCTCCCCAGAAATTCTAAGTCCTTGGCTAAACTAAATGCGCCTGGGCCCTGAATGTATGGAGAACGTGCCTTGCCCAATTTGCACGATCTCCCTCTCGACTTCACTGATTTACTCCAAAGGAGAGACAAGGTCAATACATTTGGAACCAGCAAAGTTGCAGGGGCTGCCAGAAGATAATTTGGATCAACTGCCTTAGGGGCCCTCTCTCCGGATTTTCTGTTTGGGTTTTGTCCCTTAGCCTTTCATACTCCTGTATGTGTCTACAAGGCAGCATAAACAGAACCAGTCTGTTAGCAGAACCAGTCTGATCTGACACACACGTACACACACACACACAAGGATATACTTAAAAAAATAAAAATAAAAACAAAACAAAAATAAAGTGTAAAAGGATATATATATAGATAAGATATGCCACTGAGAAATAGAAGATAATATATATGCATAAAAGTAAAACTATGATTTAAAATTTAAAATATGACATATATATATATATATATATATATATATATATATATATACTACCGACATTTTTTTTTTTCTTTTTACAAACATTCTGTTAGATGGCCGTTAACTCTTCATGGAGTTCTTCCGCCCTTTGACAGGTCTTATTTTTTATCCCGCAGGGTATCCAACTCACCCTCCTCACCAAGCAGGTCTGGTGGGGTTCCCAGTCTAATCGCCGACGACCCGACCATGCAACAAGTCTTACTGGGTCACATGTTACCAGTTGCACTCTAGAGCGACCTGACACTAGTTTTTATAATATATATTATATATATATAAACAATTTAACATTAATTTGAAGGATTTTTCAATGTCTTTTTATAGAGTAGATATTGAAGGACAAGGTTGACAGTGACTTCGAAGTTTCAGTGTACTCGTTATCATCAGACTATCTGATGCTAAACAGCTTATGTTAAATCATTCTTAGACAGCTCATAATATTAGCCTCACAGTATTGTATCATATTAGCTTTATATTGTTTTAATATTCTAACGTTGCGATATCACAATATTAGCTATATCGTATTATCATATCATAATATCGGTTTCAAATTTCGGCACACGACCAGCAATTTCGAGGAAGGGTGAAAGTCAATTACATTGATCCCAGTATACAACTGGTACTTATTTTATCGACTCTGAGAAGATGAAAGGCAAAGTCGACCTCGGTGGGATTTGAACTCAGACCGTAAAGGCGGAGAAAATACCGCTAAGAATTTTGCCCGGGGCGTTTTGCCAGTTCTCCGCCTTATCATAATACATGCTGTACAATACTATACAATAGCATTAGTTATATAATGCTTTAATATCGTGATATTAACTAGTCATTGTTAAAATATCACATTATCACTACATTCTATTTACAACACGATTACTCGGATCTCAACATTCTTACTTAATAATGATTCCATTCGCTAGATCTGCTATTTTTATTGATTTCTTGATAAAGCACAAATTGTCGTCAGCTAACTGCGATGAAGTGTTTTGCCGAAAGACATAATGTATCAATAACGCTGGAATAAGAATTTAAAAGGGTGAAGCAGTAAGAAACATTTGATTTATTTTCCGTTTTTTTTTTTCGATGGTTTACAATGAAACAGCAACACTCTACACTAACAAACATATAAAAGAAATGTTATAAACAATACTAAACAACACAGTAACAAATATATAAAAACAATAAGTATAAACTGTCCAAATATTTTGTAAGTATATTTCCCTGTCTTGGAGCAATTATTAACATTATATAAAATCATAAATATTCTAATATGACTAGATTTCTTTTGGGCAATATCCCTGTGTGTATTTGTGTGAGTGAGTGTCCGTGCGTGCGTGTGGTATATACATACATATTCAATTAATAAGCACAGTGCATCGCCAAGTACTACCACATGCGACCAACTACCAACGGCCATTTGTAGTCCAAGATGGCTGCATAAAACGTCCAACCTTCATTCCCCTTCTGTGTATTTGTTTCCTGCGAGGTTATAAGTCGCCATTTTAATTTATGAATTGCTGTTAGTAGTTAATCGCAGCTGATACCTGACTCAATGTGAGAGATTAAATTCTTCAGTCAAGAAATGCTTAAAATTTGATGAATATATTGTTTTAAAAAGTGACCTTTATTCACACATCTGTTTCATTCAATTTTATCTTACAAGAGTGTCTTATGCCAAGAAAAAAAATTAACTTAAATCTGAATTGCAGATTTATATAAAACTGTTATATATAAGCGCAGGAGTGGCTGTGTGGTAAGTACCTTGCTAACCAACCACATGGTTCTGGGTTCAGTCCCACTTCGTGGCACCTTGGCAGAGTGTCTTCTACTATAGCCTCGGGCCGACCAAAGCCGTCTGTGTGTATTTGGTAGACGGAAACTGAAAGAAGCCCATCGTATATATGTATATTCATGTGTGTGTGTGTGTATGTCTGTCTGTCTGTTTGTATCCCCAACATCGCTTGACAACCGATGCTGGTCTGTTTACGTCCCCGTAACTTAGCGGTTCGGCAAGAAAGACCGATAGAATAAGTACTAGGCTTACAAAGAATAAGTCCTGGGGTCGATTTGCTATACTAAAGGTGGTACTCCACCATGGCTGCAGTCAACTGACTGAAACAAGTAAAAGAGTATATATGTGTGTGTGTGTATCTCTAATATAGGATAAAATTTTTCGAAAAAAGTTCCATCAATGGCCAGCATATTAAAAAATACCTTTAAAAGTTAAATTTATAAACAACTTAGTTGTTGTATATATATATATATATATATATATATATATATATATATACACACACACACACACCACACACACACACATACACACATTTAAAAGTAGGTGTTGAGTTAGAACAGAAAATACTGTCATAGTAGACATGAGATGTCATAGTAGAATAAGTGTTACTTTTGGTATTAATGCTGCTTATGCTGGTATTAACTATTAACTGCATATATATGTGTGTCTGTGTGTGTTTACATACATACGTTTATATATATATATATATATATATATATATATATATATATATATATATATATATATATAATATATATATATATATATATATAAACTTACTTGGAAATGGATGCGTCGTGTTCAATTAAATAATATATAGTAAATAATACATAATGTAATATATATGCATATATGGGTACAGGAGGTCACCAACGGTACAACTAACATGAAATGCGTAAATAAACGAGTTAAATACGTAAACAACGAGAGAAAAAAGCAGGACAAGTAAACACAGAGAAAGAAGGACCCTTCATCAGTTGTCTGTTGTCTATCTACTCCTCATTTCGAGCATCCAACGACAGTATGAGTCTTCAAAGACAGTTGCTCTCCCATAAAAGAGTGAAGGCTGGGAGAAAGAATTTTTTGAAAATAGAATATATAGGAGAGATAGATAGATAGATAGATAGATGGATGGCTGGATGGATAGACCACAGACAGACAGACACACAGACAGACACACAGACAGACAGGTAGGTAGGTAGGTAGGTAGGTAGGTAGATATATATATATGCATATATAGATAGATGGATGGATGGATAGACCACAGACACACAGACAGACAGACAGACACAGATAGATAGATAGATAGATAGATAGATAGATAGATAGATAGATAGATAGATAGATAGACAGACAGACAGACAGACAGGCAGACAGACAGACAGACAGACAGTCAGACAGACAGACAGATAGATAGATAGATAGATAGATAGATAGATAGATAGATAGATAGATAGATAGATAGATAGATAGAAACAACTTCGGCAACGATTTCTTATCCCACACGTGATTTCCGAACTCAGATATCCCATAGTAACACACTGCCAAGGAATGGTACTGCATTAGAGAGAGAGAGAGCGAGAGAGAGAGAGAGAGAGAGGGGGAGAGTAAAAGGAATAGAAAGACTAAGAAAGAGACTGAGAGTAAAGAGAGAGAGAGAAATGAGTAAAGGTGAGAAAGTAAAGAGATCTAATTAAAGACATCTGGCAGCCATGTTATCAAAAATCCTTACCGAGTGTATTTGCACTTGTATAAGCTGTATCAGTCTAGCAGAGAGTCAACTTCACACATCCTACGTTTTTGTTGATTCAATTAATAATGTTGGACATAGGAGGAGCAAAAACGCCAATAACACTTCACATCACTGTTACAGATGCTGCAAGCCGCTATACGCTAAGAGTTTCATTTCTCATCATCAGAATTTTATTTATCGTCAATCCCATCAAGAAAATGTCTTTTGTTGCATGGATATACATGCAATCTTCATCTAATTAAATGCGTCGCTGAACGCACGATCTTACGTTTAGATCTAGATTTCATATAAAAGTATAAATATATTTCCTTTATAGAATAAATTCTAAAGAAATTTTATTGACCATCGCAGATTCCTGCTGTTCATCAGGCGTTCTACTGCTAAATTCAAGAGTAAATATTAAGTTGAGTGGCTCAGCTCTGCAGTTGGTTGAATTAATTACTGAGCAATTAGCGTGCAAAATGGATGATAACTCAATTTTTGATGTTGCTTAGAGAACCTAATCAAGGAAATTTATTGTCTTTTATGGTTCGAGAATTTGCCTACAATTAAGTGTTAACACGTTGTCTAAAAGATAGCGATTTGTCAATGATGAGAGATTTTATAGAGATTTACAATTATATAATTTTGTATGGAAGAGGGAGAAAAGAAAAAAATCAAACAACAATCATAGTACTCCCTATTTTGGCACAAGGCCAGCAATTTTCAGGGATGGGGAAGCGAATGTCATCGACTTCAATGCTCAACTGATACTTATTTTCTCAACTCTGAAAGAATGAAAACCGACCTCGATGGAATTTGAACTCAGAACAGAAAGTAGGACAAAACGCAGCTAAGCATTTTGCCGTGCGTGCCAACGATTCTGCCAGCTCACCACTTTAACTAAAAGTTATTTCCTCTATAAGCACAAGGCCTGAAATGCTGTGGAAGGCGTGTGAGTCGATTATAACGACCCCAGTGTACCACGGGTACTTATTTTATCGAACCCGAAAAATATGAAAGGCAAAGTCGACCTCGGCGAAATTTGAACTCAGAACGGAAAGACGGACGAAATGCCACTAAGTATTTTGTCCGGCGTGCTAACCATTTTGCTACCAAACCGCTTAAATAATAATAATAATAATAATAATAATAATAATAATAATAATAATAATAATAATAATAATAATAATAATAATAAATGCTCTGATGCAGTACAAGGTTCTCGTGGCTTCTCATCTTAACTGATTGGAAGTGTTATCACGTACATTATTTTGTCTTGGTATAAAAGATCGCCTACAGCAAATATTCTGCTCAATACCACAGATTTGCTTGTCAGTTGTTTGACCTTAACCAGTTGAGCATGTCCCTTAGTGGCTGACGATATGTGCATCTCTGATCACGAGCAGAAATAGTGGGGGAGCATCATAGCCATGTGTTGAGAGGGATTCTTTGGGGTTTGGATAATTCACCTTTGGAAACATGGGTGTTTTGCTCATCATGCTTAAACAACTCTTATTCAAGGATCTTTTGAGCGGGATGGGTTACTTGACATGAAGAAAATTCTAACTGGGTCCCACCTGCAAGGTCATGCGCTGTTTTTCTTGATATGAGATCACCATGTCGCGCACATATGGTCGTGATGCATGTGCCTAGTGTACCCTTATCAGACGAGTGGTCATGATGGGTATATTGGGCTTCGAATCTTTTACCCCACTTTTATTTAATGGCATGAATTGCTCTTTCACTCAATAATAATAATAATAATAATAATAATAATGTTAATAGTATTATGAAAGACCCGGAAAAAACTCCCCATTGGATGGCAAATAGTATTACTTACCTCCTCCCCAAAAATAACGAAACCAAAGACCCAAAAAACTACCGGCCTATAACATGTTTATCTACTACCTATAAGATTTTGACAGCTATTCTAGTAGAGAAAACATATACGTTTATGGAAGAGAATAACCTCTTCTCCACTGAGCAAAAAGGATACAGACGAGGCTCATACGGATGCAAAGATCAGCTCCTAATTAATCGCATGATCCTTGAGAACTGCCATAACAAGCGCAGAAATCTCAGCTCTTCATGGATTGATTATAAAAAAGCCTTTGACAGCATACCGCATTCGTAGATTCTGAAATGGCTGGACATTTTCAAACTTTCTCCTGTGATTTCAGATTTTTTAAGGTATAATATGTCACAATGGAACACGAAGCTCCAATTATATCATTCTAATGGAGTATTGCGCTCAAACAACATTAGCATAAACTGTGGAATTTTCCAAGGTGACTCACTTTCACCACTAATTTTCTGCATAGCACTAATACCACTCTCAAGTGAACTGAATAGAACAGGATATGGCTACAAAATTGACAACAGGAAAATAAGCCATCTATTTTATATGGATGACTTAAAGCTATATGGCAAAGATGATGAGCTTGAAGGATTATTACATACTGTTAAATGATTCAGTGATGATATCGGGATGGAGTTTGGCTTTGAAAAGTGTGCCAAAGCTACTTTTAAGAAAGGGAAATTGCTAAATTCAAGTTCAGTCAAATTATACGTTGAAATAGTAATAAAGGAACTTGAGCAGGAACAAACCTATAAATACCTAGGAATAAATGAAGGCTCTGGTATCCAACATGCAAGCATGAAAGAGAAGGTTAGGAAGGAATGTTATAGAAGAGTTCGAGCAGTCCCGAAGTCTGAGCTGAATGCATATAATAAGGTGTTAGCCATAAATTCCTTAGCAGTACCAGTTGTTCTTTATAGCTTCAATGTGCTTAACTGGAATACCAGTGAAATAATGAAAATTGACCGAAAAATCCGCAAGCTACTGACTTGTAATAAGATGCACCATCCAAAGGCAGACGTGGATCGCCTTTACCTTCCTAGAGGTCAGGGAGGTCGAGGTTTGATCCAGCTTGAACTTACATACAAAACCACCACAATCGGACTGGCCAAATACCTTGAAGCAACCAACGATTGCATGCTAAAACTTGTTGAAAAACATGAAAGACTGAAAAGACTTCACTCTATTCTCAAAGAGAGCAAAGAATTCGCTGCTGATCTCTTAGATACCCACCAGATTGATCAGGCTGAAGGAAATGCGCCAACTGCAGCTGCAAAGAAAAGAAAATTAATTGCAAAGACAAATGCACATGAAAATCTAGCTAGCAGATGGGAACAGAAACCTCTCCATGGCAAGTATGTGGCCCGTAGCAAACAAGCTGATGTCGACCAGAAACACACGCACCAATGGTTACGAAGCTCAGGGCTAAAAGCAGAGAGTGAATGTTTCATATTAGCTGCTCAAGACCAAAGCTTATTAACCCGGAACTACCAAGCCATGTGATAAAAAATGGAGCTGACCCAAAATGCCGATTCTGTAACGATGAGATTGAAACAATAGACCACCTAATCTCAGGGTGTAGAGTCTTAGCACCTGCAGAATATAAAGTAAGACATGACAGAGTCGGCCAGTATTTACATTGGACAATATGTCGGCATTATAAAATCAAAACCGCTGACAAATGGTATAAACATCATCCTGAAGCTGTGACTGAGGGAGAAAAAGTGTCGATTCTATGGGACTTACCCGTACAGACCGACAGGACTATAAAAGCTAATAAACCGGATATTATTATAAAAGATCAGACAAAAAGGATGTGTTTATTAATTGACATGAGTATTCCCTGTGATCACAATATAGCGGCGAAAGAATTTGACAAGATTAGTAAATATAAAGACCTGCTAAGGGAAATTGAAAAAATGTGGCATCTCAAGGCGACTACAGTACCAGTGATTGTAGGATCTCTAGGAATGATAAAAAAAGGTACTGAAACCTATTTGAAAATGATTCCAGGCTTACCATCCCTACAGGAAGTGCAAAAAATCGTATTAACTGGAATGGCTCATGTACTGAGAAGAGCACTATCGCTGTGAAAATAACATCCATCCATGAATTTATTTATTAATTTTTAAGTACATATTTTGTCTGTGGATTTGCGCGTGTAATCTGGGGATGCATGCAATGAGCTTTTCTGCTCTAGGTGTATGGAAAACACTTGCCGAGAAACAGAAGAAAATTTGAAGAAAGAAGAAAAACATAATAATAATAATAATAATAATAATAATAATAATAATAATAATAATAATAATAACAATAATAATAATAATAATAATAATAATAAAATAATAATAATAATAATAATAATAATAATAATAATAATGAAAATAATAATAATAATAATAATAATAATGATAACAATAATAATAATAATAATAATAATATTAATAATAATAATAATAATAATAATCTTTTGCTTATTTGCCACAAGGGCCGAACACAAAACAAAAATGGCCAATACAACACAAAGGACGTGTTTAACTTAACACAAAATTCATGTATAAAAATAAACAAAAACAATTAACAACAAAATACAATGAAATTCCTTAAAAGTCAGTGGCAGAGACAACGAAGAAAGAGCCCGTATCCTGGTCCCTGCGAGTGCAAGAGACATCTCAGCCGGTGCCTCTCTCCTTCACAACCTCCGCCACATTCACCCATCTTTCAACAAAAATACATGGTGGGTGAGTGGGGCAATACTTCCCTTTCCACCCTTACTTTCCCTCTTCAAGTGAAACTTGAAAAAGTCGATGAGGGCTTGGCCGAAGAGCAAAGTATCTGCCTTCAGCCCTTTCAGCCTCGTCCATAGCCACCAGTTAGAGGAAAACTGCCTACCCTTCCCGGTCAAAAGAAGATGGTGGAGCGATATTCACGATGGACTCGGCTCATAATTGGATCCATCCTACACATATCAACAACCGTTCGACAAAGCTCCACAAGTCAGCATTACCCGGACACTGTTCGAGCGCATATAGAACGGTTTTGTCGCCTGGCACACATCTGAGACAGGTCCTTTTGGCGGCACTTCCATGCCTGTAGAGCTTTCTCGAACCGGCAGAGCTCCCTAGTAACACTGTCAGGCCAAGGATTTCTGGAAATTATCCATAGCCCCCGGCCCGAAAGCCCTCCAGAAAAGACCACCTAATTAATTTCCCTCGATATCTAGATTCTTCCTGAAAATCTTGTCTCACCAAAGGCAATGACACCTGCTCACCGTCAAGGAAACACTGGAGATGTCGCAGCCTCAGTGTATGTCAGCAACTACGGCTTCCCAGCCCTCCATTCAGCAGATGTTGATAACAAATGGAGTTATCTAACCAGTAGAATGTATCTCTTTCACAGAAAGTGGAAGTATATGCGCCCCAGTTTGGTCAGCAGTAAACTGGGGCAAGACACGATGGTCAGGAGCTAAAATATGACGGAGGCGATGGAAGCATTCGCCACCGCTGCCCTACCTTTCAGGGATAGCTTTCTCTCGGCTCAATATTGGGTGAGATTCATCACCCTATTCATCACCTCCGCCTCAGTTCATCTCCACCTAGAGGTTCGGACAAAATCAGACCCCGAGCAATTAAACCGGTCGCTTCGTCCAGCATCCCATGACGTTACTGGACGGCAGGGATCTACCTGCCTCTTCAGGTGCCGAGCTGCAGGCCCACTGACATTACTTGATTAATTTTTGCCCCTGTCACCGCGTCATATTCTTTGAGAGCAGTGCCGACCAGGTCTACGTATCTGGTGTTCGACACTATAACGCTGACGTCGTCTGCGTATACAGACGATGTCCCAGTTCGCGCGGGATGCCGCTCAATTCCTCTAATTTCCGTGATAATGACTCTAGAGTCAGTACATACAGAGGAAACGAGAGCGGATACTTATGACGGACCGAGTGCACAATGCCGAATTTATCAGTAAAGTAATCATTCACCTGAACTACTGAGCAAATGTCATCGTACGATGCAGCGATCCAGTCACGGAATATGGGACCGAAACCGGCTGCCTGATCCAAATTGATCAGAGCCTCACCCACGCCAGCTTATTTACCCATCCTGTCCCGGATGTATCGCATGAGGTGGGAGTTGTCGGTCTGCTGGGGATTGCATATGTTTGCGCATCACCAATCAGTCCCTCGACAAACGCCAACCACTTTTCTAATATTGTGGCCACAATTTTGAAATCTGCGTTCAGCAGTGTTATGAGCCGAAGATTTTATATTGAATCCCACTTGTTTGGGTTCTTTCTCAGCAGTGCCCAAACAAGTATGACATATAAAAGTGAAGCTCGTAGGGCAGACCATCAAAACCAGGCGATTCCCCACCCCCGTACAGCCAAACATCACATTCCATATTTCCGAAGCTGTTATCGACATTTGGCAACGCTCCACCCCACTTGCCAAGAGTCATAGCGTGCTGTCGCGGTAGGCACTGAAGCCACGAACACTAAAGGTCGAGACGTTCCTAGGAAAACCTACAAAGGTCTGAAGAAATCTACTTGTCCTTCTGTCGGAGCATAAACAGATACCAGTCTGAAAGCATCCTCGTCCCAACTGTTCCCGTCCAATACCACCAACTTATCCTCCGGGTCTAGAAAGATAATCCTTATCTTGTGATACAGACCTCTCCGGAACAACACCGCAGTGCCACCCCACTCCATTACTGGTTGATATTGAGATAAATAGACCTCGTATCCACGGAAAATAAGCACGAGTTTGTCGGTCGAAGAGTCCGGTTTCATCGATAGCCACTGCATCTGCACTTAGTGAACTGAGGTCGTTGAGTGGGTGGCCTTGTTTCCAAGGTGTCACCAGGCCACGTACAGTATTTATACACTGGACGTAGATAATTTTCAATTTTTTACTCCAATTGTTTTGTGTATCGTTGTTTTTCTTATTGTGTCCTATACAATGGCTTCAGGAATTAACCTTCTTGCATTTTTTAACTTGCTTCTTGCATTTTATAAATCACCCTTTGACAGGTTTATATTTTCTTGTGATTGCCTGGCTGCAGATGCGAACCCGTTACGGCAGGATTTCTCTTTTTTTCAGCACCTGTTTTGGCGTTAACGGTGGAAGTGGTGGTGGCGGTGCTGGATGAATTTGCACGTGCTATGAGTGAAAAATTTTTTTTTTCTTTTACCTGATTTTCTTGTTGTGGCTTTTGTGATGGCGGCGGCGGTGGCACCGATGCCGTTTTCGTCGTTGTTGGTTCTGCTACTACCTCTTCCCACGTTTGTTAGTTCCCGTGTAAGATGGACTGCGAAGGCTAATTTCACCTTCAAAACTACCTCCCACCATCCTCTCTTCTCCATTTGGCGAGGAAGACTCCGCCAGATGCAAATTTTAAGCAAGATTTCGGAAAGAAAAACCTTCTTTTCGAATTTTTCCCCCTTAGGGCTGATAACAATAACTTTTGCTCAGACCCTTATTGTCAGCTCAAAATATGACACACTCAATCAACCAAATACGAACCATTTGGTCGGTTGTGTTTTTTTCGGCTCCTGAAATTCGGTAAAAAAGAACAAAAAGCGTTGTTGTTGTTGTGGAAATTTTGAACGGCGTTGATGCGGTTTCGCGTTTCGCTGGTTCTGCGCGTTACACTTTTTCTGTTTTGGCGGCCGTTTTCGGTCTGTCAGACAGAAGGAAATGGACTATGAGTCTCTAACAGACTTGTCCACGACAGATGAGGAACTGGAACAGGCAATTGCAATGAAGCTGATGGAAGAAAAGGCTGGAGTTTTCGAGTCTTTATCAGACTTGTCTACGTCTGAGAAGGAGCTAGAAATGGCAGCGAGGAAATTGAACGAGAAGCTGGGTTATACCTATGCCGGTGTAACCAAGAAGGCTGAAGAGAAAGGGGTGGACTTGGCCAAGTTGCCAAGTTACCAGAAATACATGAAAAAGGAAAGCGGTGAGGTGGAACTAGCACCGACACCCAGGAGAAAAGAATGGTATGATAAGAGGACCATTATTTACAGGGTGTTCGCGAATGAAAGGAAGAAAATAGAAGTTGTAAACATGGAGTGGATAGAGGAGGCCCTGAGAAGATCGGAGGAGGAAATTAATTTTCTGACTCGAGGATCCAAGTATGGTACCGTAGTGGTACATTTTAAAAGTGAGACTGCAGCGAGGAAGATGGCGGCGAAGGCGGTGAAGTCAGAAAAGGTAACACTTTTACCTATGTATTTGAATAGAAGGATTACACGAGTGAGGGTGGAGGGAGTGCCACCAAACGTGGAGGCAGAGTGGATTGTGGCGGCTGTGATCAGCGGCCACGAGGAGGAAGTGGATATTCTCCATGCCTCGGTTAAGACCGAGGGCTGGAGAGGCATAACAGTGGAGCTGAACGTACAGGCAGAGAACGAGGTACTGGTGGACCTGGCGGAAAGCATCAGATTGGGAGACGTGATCATGAGAGTGTGGGTGGAGGGCAGAGCTCCACGTTGTTACAAGTGTGGCCTGAGGGGTCACATAAGAGCCTACTGCCCTCCCCCAGTGAAAGAAATGGATTCCGAACCACAGAGAGAGAAGCAGAAACCAGAGGAGAAGGAGACAGTAGAAGAGGAAGAGAATACACAGAAATGGAAGGAAGCTGGAAATAAGAGGAAGAGAAGAATACGAGGAAAAGAAAATAACATGGAACACCAATCCACCCCCAAACCACCCACACCCTCTGAGTCCCACCCTATCCCTGCAGACAGTGAACCCACCCGCTCCCCCCCAACAAGAAAACAAAAGAAAAAAATAATACAGACAGACAAGAGATTGAAATCGAACCCAGGCCGTACATTTGTACTATGACTGAACAGAAAGAAGTTAAAAGGCTAATGGAAGAGTATAAATGGTATGAAGTTGGTGAGACTAGGTATGCTGTGATTGAAAAGAAGAACATAGATGAGTTTATGGTGAGGTGTGAATGGGAGATGAAAGATATAAGAATGAGCGATGAAGTCGTGGAAAATATGGAGGAGTATTTCGGAGTAAGAATGGATATGGAAGGTATTCGTATTGGAAATGAACATTCAAGTGACGGTGAAAACCAAAGGACAGGTAAGTGATGCTAACGGATGGGGCCTTTAGCATCGCTTTCATATTATCATTTTTTTCATTTAACAATTCATTTTTCATAAATTTTAATTATAATGTTCTATGTCCCCATGTCTTGTGGTGTCCCCCTCTGTGTCGCCCCCTGGTGGGTAATAAAGAATCATCAAAATATGACACACTATACGACAAAAAAAAAGGGCTAACAAATATAGTCTTATAACAAAGAAGATAAGTCAATAACTCACAGCGCACTCGCGTCACGTCTAGTTCTGGCGATAAAGAAGAAGAAGAAGAAGAAGATGAAGAAGAAGAAGAAGCTTCTTTATTTACTGCAAGGGTCCTTACATACAAATAAAATGCTTTATGTGGATGTTAAAAAGTGTATGGCATTTGGTAAGAGAAAGGAGGAGGGGAGAAATGAAAGCGTTATACAATGAACCCATTCAAGCAAGATATGGTTGGGGGCTAGTGAAAGCAAGATATAATTAAAATATAATTAAACCTAGATATAATTAAGATATGTAGAAAAATATAACAAACCACAGATTGGGTAATCCATTCCATACTGAGGAGAAAGTCCTTTCTAAATTGAATTGGACCCCTTCAGGCCCCTATTTTCCACTCTTCGTTCTCTTCAGTCTATATCTGGCAGCGGGTAAAAAGAAATCTCTTTCCAGAAAAAAAGACGAAGAAAAGTTGTTGCAAAGACTCATATAACTGTAAAGACCAATGACAGACCAATAATGCTATGATCAAAGACTTAAGAAGGAGATAGAAGACATTGAATATGGCATGAATTTGTTTGCAAGTTGCTACTGTCACTCTTCCTCAAACTTGTATCCTGAAAACACCAGCTAGGAATAAGATTATATAAATTATATAAGAATTAACTATGAAGCTGCACAAAAGATTCTGTTATGTCTGGGGAGTCATTTTATTTTTGTGCTTTATAATGTAACATACTCACCGGTAACATTTCCACTTATACCGGTGGGTGTGTTAAATAATAAGGCACAAAAAGAAAATGACTCTCCCTAGACACAACAGAACATGTTTCAACACAAGAACTCATATAAATAATCTTGCAAACCAAATCCAAAAACGATACACAAAAGATGTTACGAATAAATGCTAAATAATTGATTGTTTTATATTTTGAATTTAGTGGGCGAATTATTATTTTTTTTTTTTTTGCTGTTACTCTAATTCAGATCCATCTATTGAAAACTTTTTTAAAGAATTCTTCATTTTGTCTGAAAACTGAAGTAGTCTCTAAATACTTTAAAATTGCGCTAAAAGTTCAACAATTAAACAAAAACTTTAAAGAAATTCCAACAAAGTAAACAAGAACATAAATGGTTTGTAACTGAGACAAAATCGTGTAACATTAAACGAAAAAATGTTTTTCTAATAAAAAGAACATAAATTTTGGTGTTAAATTCTCTGTGTAGTTTCTATAAGTACATCGAATCACATTCAACTGCTAAATAAAATAAAAAATTCATTTGGTTTCCAATTTTAGTCAACTCTTCGAATAAAGTTGAAGTGTTTAATAACCATTTCTGCTTTTGTTTTTATTTCAGATGGTTTTTCACTTCGTTAATCTTACTAATGATGTAAATAGAACGCTAAGTAGTGTTTGCTTTCCTAATCATACAGCACACAAATATATTCTAAAATGATATTCTAACTTTCAAACAACAACTGATATTCACTAAACGCCAAAAAAATGTATTGTTAGACCATAAGATAACATTTTAAGAATACCTTTAAAAATTGACATTCAGAAAATTTCAAAAGCCCCCCGACTCACAGAAGAGATTCAACCGTTTGGTTAAAATTTACTGTTTAATTAGTTTGTTGTGTTGAAGTAATAAATTAATGGAATCCATTATACGAAGTAAAAAAAATGGTTGAATATTGGTCTATGAAAATATATTTCCAGACTTCAACATCGGCAAAAAGGTCTTTACTGTCATAATTACCCTACAAGCGGATTCGAAAGCGAGGTGTTGTAGTCACTCGTCTCTGTTTGTCTGTGTGTTTGCAAAATTACTGGAAAACGGCAGGACGGGTTTTCACCAAATTTGGCAGAAATACTCATTGGACGAGTGGCTCAAAATGATGCAAATGTGTTTTTATTATCTTCAAAACTGGCGGACAGGAATCAAAATGTCTTGACTGTGCAAATTTTTTGCGAAAGAATTTATGTACACGCAGAGTATGCATCATTTTGGCATGTTCTCGGCACAACAATCTATTAGTAGCACATAAAAACATGTTTGTGCCTATTAAATACTATTGACCACTCACAAGATTGAGTACCTATGACACTTGGAGAGAACAAATAGAATAGGAACAACCACCAACACATAACACTGGACATCCTAAAAGGACACACACATGGAACAATATACAAATGGATAGAAATCAACATATAACCTACAACAAACATCGAGGAAATCGAAACCACACAAACACCAACCCCATGCAACCCCACAAATTTCCAAGATGGATAAAAAACAACTCCCACTATCAATACAATACAAACACAATACATGAACCATCCACCTACCACAAAGAAACCTGAACCCCAGTAATAAATATTGGCTCAACAAACACAGAAGATGGGAAGAAACAACTACCAAAGACAAAACAACACATACAGACCACACAGACCACCCCAACTACAAGAAAACCTAAGAACTGAAAATGGAATTTGGAGACGCAACAACACAACCCATTTTTTAGGGAGAGGATACTTCAACCATACTCCAGACCCAATACACACCAAAAATTCCGGATGAACTCACAAAACACATAGACCCCAAAATAATAAACTTATCTAAAAAGAACTTGACGAATATGAAATGAACCTACTACTAAAAGGCCTCAAATTTACACCTACACCCACTCCAAACCTCATAGAACTAAAAACTGACATAGACAACTTCAGCCGCTACCTCCGCCTTATGGAATTCTTAGAAAATAAAGAAACTGAAGATAACTCAATCATAAGAAAAAAATCCTATTTCACCCCTTACAAGGGAAGTGACAAACACCTTGACGCATACATAGAGACAATATCCAAATTCCCTCTCCACACACACAAATGCAAACAGAATCTCCGCAGAGGAGAAAAACAAGCCTTACAAAAACTGAAAAATGACGAGTCAATCATTACAAAAGAAGCTGACAAAGGTGGAGCAATAGTAATTATGGATACAGATTACTACAAAGAAAAGATACTGGAGTTACTGAACAACCAGACATACTATAAAGAGGAACCAACACCACCGGAGAAAACAACAATAACAAAAATTAGAACTTTAGTCAATAAATACCAGGACTCCTTTACAGATAAGGAGGAAGACTATCTATGCAACTCACAACCAAAGAAAGTAATTTTTATGGATTACCTAAAATTCATAAAAGCTCTGAAATACAGAGAGCCATAAAGGAATAGTGGAACCACTATACAAGAATACAAAGGCCTGCAGACCTCACAATGAGACCAATAGTGGCAGGACCCCAGGCACCAACACAACAACTAAGCCACTTCATAGATATACTCCTCAAACCTTTATGCCCACAGATACCAAGCTACATAAGGGATGACATAGACTTCCTCACACACATTCCAAATACAGTCCCGAAAAACACCATACTTGCAAGCTTTGATGTCACAAATCTATACACAAACATACCACACATCCTAGGTCTAGAAGCTATAAAACAATCGATAGAAAAATACAGAGAACTTATAGACGAGCGCTTCAAGACAAACTTTATCACCCAAGCCACCCAACTAATACTCGAAGAAAATACATTCTCATTCAACAACAAGACACACCGACAGATAAAAGGCACGGCTATGAGTACAAAATTTGCACCTTCATATGCCAACCTGGTGATGGGTTTCCTGGAGAACAAACTATATGATGAAATAGGGAAAGTCTTCGAACACGACTTCAGAGAAGACATCAAGAAAAAGTGGAAACGCTACCTCGATGACTGCTTCATCTTTTGGAACAGATCAGAAGAAAACCTACGAACATTCCACAACATCCTCAATACGCTGCACCCATCTATCAACTTCACAATAGATACCAGCCACAACGAACTTCCCTTCCTAGACATCAACATACACAACTCCATCGTCACAACAGACATCCACTACAAAAAACTGACACACACCAATACTTAAATTTCCACTCCTGCCACCCATCCCACACAAAAAGAAACATCCCATATAGTATGGCAAGACGAATATGTAGCATAGTAACTGATTCGCAAATACGACTAATAAGACTAGATGAACTCAAAAACTTCCTCCTAGAGCAAAAATACCCCCTAAACTAATAGAAAATGGAATCACAAGAGCATTAAAACTAGACATCGCACAACTCAGGACACCCAAAACAAAACAAAAGAAAACATTATCCCTTTTATAACACAACGCACAACCCTGGAGTTACCAACATCTTCCAAACCATACATTCAAACCTACCAATAGCCTTACAAAGCCCCAAAATGAAAAACATATTAAACAAATATAGCATAAAAAACAATAGACGACAGGACAAAAACCTAAAGAAACACTTAACAAGAGCGAAATCCTCTTCAGAAAGTAAAACGGAATTCTTTGCAAAAGAGTGCGGAGATGGTAGATGTGGGATCTGCAGCAACCCCACCTACAAATACATAGAGGGAAACAGAAAGATGAGATTTAAAAGTGGTGACATATTCAAAGTAAATGCAGATGTGAACTGCAAGACGCAGAACGTTATATACTGCATAACCTGCCCCACGTGCAAGGAGAATTACGTAGGTGAAACTGGTAATTCTTTGTGCCAGCGAGCCAGGATTCACCGACAACATATTCGGAAGGAAGAACTACGCAAAATACCACTAAGTACACACCTAGCTACGTGTGGAGAAGGAAAATTTAAGATATTTCCCTTCTACAAATGTCCGAAGAACGACACCTCTTTCAGGAGGAATATGGAAAAATATTTCATAGCTAAGTTCTCCCCCAAATTAAATGGCTGAAACTTTACTCAACATACATTGGAGGACAAATCTTTTGACTTGCAATATAATATAGTAGAACATTTAATATGTGTGTATATATATATATATATATATATATATATATATCTATGTGTGTGTGTGTGTGTGTGTTGTGTGTTGTGTGTGTGTGTGTGTGTGTGTGTGTGTGTGTGTGTGTGTATTACCTGTTATATACATTATATTATTTTTGTAATTTACTTGATCTTTACTTGCCAATTGTCATTCTAATTTTAACTTTCCTATGATATGAAATTTTCAAGATGGTGTAATTTGATTGTTCATTTTGAATCGATAGGTGTTTTTTTCTAATATTTCATGTATAAGCATGTATATATATATAGTGACATTGAATATAGTAGAACATTTAGTATATGTCGGTATATGTACATGTATGTGTGTATATATATATATATATATATATATATATATATATTGCCTGTTATATACATTATATTATTTTTATAATTTACTTCATCTTTACTTTTTAATTGTCACTTTAATTTTAACTTTCCTACAAATATACAATTTTCAAGATGGTGTAATTTAGTTGTTCATTTTGAACCGATAAAAGGTTTTATTTCAAATATTTCATGTATAAGCATGTATATATATATAGTGGTATAAATATCAACACAATTTTTTCCCCTTCCTCCCTTATTTTTCTTTTTCCTTTTTTGTCTCTCTCCCCTTCTCCAAACACACAGACACATGCACACGCACACACATACACACACACACACAAACACACACGGACACACACGCAGACACACACACACACCTCCACAAAAGAATTCTTAAACCCAAAAAAGCATTTGACCATTCTCACAATGATAAAAGGAAATATAATTTATGGCCTACCTCCCCGCCAACACACTCAGTGACACTGTGAAGTGGTCAAAGCTGAAATTCTTAGAACCCCCTTGGAGTCAATATTCTGTCCAGCAGACCAAAAAAAATTCTTTCCTTCTTCTTCCCTCTCCCTTCCCCTCTTTCTCTTTAGCACTCACCTCAGATACAAACACACACACACACACACACACATACACATACACACATGTTCTCTCTCTCACTTTCTCCTCATCCACCTCACCCTCTTGTACTGTCTTATATTCCTCCCCACCACTACGAAACTCTATAAAATGATTAAAATTCCCCACAAAGGAACTTACTTTGATTTGAAAACCCCCATTAGAATTGGAGAAAGCGCTAATGATCTAAGTGATATGATATATATATAAAAAAATGTAATATATAAATAAATATCTGTAAATATAAACCATCCGATCTTCTGATTACCTCATTTCTTCTAATATATAATACCTGTATATCATCTCCAAACCTTCCAATATATATATATATATATATATATATATATATATATATATATATATATATATATATATATATATATATATATATATATTCTGTATTTTTGTTCGTGTGTGTACTTCGTTCGTTTTCCGTCCTCGTGTTGTATACATTCGAAGCTTTCTTCCAGGGGATCTAATGCGCTTGGCTTAGATTTCCCTTGGCGGGCTGGCCATATCGGAGCAATCTCAAGATTAATCAGCCGAAATTGCTAAGATGATCTGGTTCTTGATTGATGACTGAGGGCTTCGAATGTCCCGTCCTGTGGTTCTTGTGTCGTCTCTGTGGTGTTTCATGTTCTTGTCCATGTCTGTAATTATTTTTACTGTTTACCTATATAATCGGCGGCTACGTATCCACAATTGTCCTTATACGATAAGTATATTTTTTCTCTAGCATTGATACGACTCTTAATCTGTCTCTTTCTCTCTCTCTCTCTCCTCCCTTATTCCCCTTCCTTTCTTTCCCTCTCCATCCGTCTTCTCCCCCCCCCCCCTTCTACGTTTCTCTATCTCTCTCACCTCCAGCCCCCTCGATTTGTCTCTTTCTTCTCCTCCCTCGTCCACCTTCTCTCTCTTTTCATCTGTCCCTTTCTCCTGTCTTTTGTTCTCACGTGACCGCTAGCCGCTGTTGAGCGCTCTTTTCGTTTCAGCAGTCGCAGAAGCAACACGTATTTGTTCGTCTCCCTGCGGCCATTAGGCACAACTTCACAAGCCAGCCCCATACTCAACTCGTCCTGTCGAAAGACCCTTGTCCTACGTCCTGGTTTTGTTTTGTTGTTTATTTTTTATTTTTACCGTTATTGTTTTTACGTTTTTGTATTCTTATTGGTGTCACGTATTCTGTATTTTTGTTCGTGTGTGTACTTCGTTCGTTTTCCGTCCTCGTGTTGTATACATTCGAAGCTTTCTTCCAGGGGATCTAATGCGCTTGGCTTAGATTTCCCTTGGCGGGCTGGCCATATCGGAGCAATCTCAAGATTAATCAGCCGAAATTGCTAAGATGATCTGGTTCTTGACTGATGACTGAGGGCTTCGAATGTCCCGTCCTGTGGTTCTTGTGTCGTCTCTGTGGTGTTTCATGTTCTTGTCCATGTCTGTAATTATTTTTACTGTTTACCTATATATATATATATATATATATATATATATATATATATATATATATCATTTGACGACACTCGTTTACGTGTATAAAGATCATCGTGTTCTTATGCACATAGACACGTGTGGATACATACAAAAATATGCGACTCTGTGTGTGCAGATATGCGACTCTCTGTTTGTGTGTGTGTGTGTGTGTGTGTGTGTGTGTGTGTGTGTACAATGAGGGATTCCAGGGTTTCATTTATTTATGAGTTGATTCTTTAAAAATTTTACCGGAGTATAAATACCTATAATGGTTATACTTAAAAAAATTAAATTTAAAAAATCGAACTTACAGATTTCCCAATGAGCCAGTGGTCATATTTATAACCCGCAAAGAACTACAGTACGTTTAATTCACCTGCCATTATTGAAAGACGTTGAAAATACTTTTCAAATTCTATGCAATATTTTCTATAAGAATTTCCTTTTCTTCACTTTTTTCGTAATCATGATTATTATTTGTAAAGAGAAAGACAACTAGTTTTAATTGTCTGAGCGATAAATATGAAGTAACAGTACTGTGCAGTAAAGTCTGTTTTCCAATGCAGTGTGGCAGTCCTACGTAAGACGATGTTAATACTTTTTAGCCCCAGGAAAACATATTTTCCAGATGGTTACCGACACATGATCTGTGTCCGTATACTGCGAGCAAGGGAGTCTACTGCTCCCTTTCTAGCCGTAGCGATACCTGTAGACCAATGGTTTCTGGGTAATTTCCCTTCGTCCTAGGTAGGACGATTACATTGGCGAATAGACTTTACTGCACAGTGTTGTTACTAAAACTTTCTCGTTCAGAGATTTGAAACTAGTTGTTTTTCTCTTTACGAAATCAGCGACTGTGTCGATTTAAAAGTATATGCTGTGAGCAAGAGCGAGAGGCTGCTATCTCTAACCGGTGGTTGTCCTGTACTGACGAAGGGAAATTACCCAAAAGCCATTCGTCTACAGGTATCGCTACGGCTAGAAAGGGAACAGTAGACGCCCTTGCTCACAGTATACGGACACAGCTCATGTGTCGGCAGCCAGCTGGAAAAGATGGTTTCCTCTTGTTTATAAATATTATATGTAGTATTAGACAGTTTAAGTATATATCAACTAAATTTGGCTGAAATTAATGGGTGAACGTTTGGCCCTATTGGATGCACAAGAAGCCATGTGTAGCGTTGATTTGTGGGTTCGATTCTGGCTGGGGTTTTGTTTGTATTTAAAACAAAGTGTCGCTTCAAATATTATTATGATATATTATTATTCAGTTATAATTATTATTACTATGAGTCTTCTATGGTAGCTTTCTTTCCATAACTTACAAAGCCTTTCGAGTTTGTGTACATAGGTCTAGACAACAGCTATATATAAATAATGACAATTGCTATATAGAAACGTGTAACTGTCTTTAAGTCAACAGCAGGTGACAAACCATCAAGATGTCACACGAGGTGACTGGGAAATATTGTAAATTTTCTTTGTGATATAATTGAGGTTTATTGTCAAGCCAGCTTCTATATATGGCTGAAGCGGGAAGACCGAAAGTGGCTTGAAAGTCATAACATGCCGGCGGGAAATAAAATCATTAGGTGAGACAAGCTGACACTGAATCAGCTTCGCTAACTGACAGGTGACGGTCGTTTAGAAAATGCGTGGGCTAAGACTACGCGCCTTCACTAGTCAGTTAAGGTGAGACAGTGTCACGTGACAACTTGCTGGGGCTGCCTGCTGGAGCCTAGCGGCAGGTATTTAAAGAGAAAATTTGACAAGACAGTCAATCACCGGCTGACACTCACTGACGATACATCGAAGAGGCCAGGGAACAGAAGAAAGAAGAAGAAAGAAAACATGCACCAAACACTAGAGCTGAAGACACTTCCGAAAGGGGGGCACGTCAAAACGGTAGAGGAGTAGGGGTCGAAACTGGACGTGGTTCCTCCTGATGATGTCTTGAGCTAACTGGATCCTATAAAGGTAGCAGACCACGAAATACGGTTGTAATTCCTCCTATATATATGACAATCTGCTTGTTCGTTCGCCTGTTATACTTTAGTTAGTTAGAGAGATGGAGGTGGGGGGAGTGAGTGAGTGAGAGGTGGAGTAAATAGGAAAGCGAAAAGGGTGGAATGTGAGTAGAGAAGAAAGAAGAGAATAATAACTATAATAATACGCTAAGGCCAAATGCATTAGTTGAAGGGAGTGGCCGAGAGCGAGAAAAGAGAGAGAGGTGTTAGGGTGGGGAGGGAAAGGTAAAGAGAAAAGAGAGAGAGGTGTTAGGGTGGAGAGGGAAAGGTAAAGAGAAAAAGACATTTAAGTAAAAGACCCAGATTGGTCATTTCATAACCTTTCTAAGGCGGTATTTCTTGGTGATAGACAAGACGGCTGTTTAGTATTTTGTCATTTCTCTAGAGATGTATAACTCAGCCACCAGGGATATTCTTTAGAGTGTGCCTATATATATATATATATATATATACACAAGCATACACACCACACACGCCACGTACACATACATACATACACACACGCATACTACACCCATACACATACATGCATCCGACACACACATACACACCTCACACATACATACACACCACACACTCACTCACACACCTGTATGTACGCGCACACACATGCACATACACACACTTCCCCACACCCACACGTACATACATACACACTCACACACATACACACACACACACACACACGGACATACATCTATGCACACACATACATACACACATACTCACATACATTCATCGGACACACTGCCACCCAGACATACACACAGACACACTACACATCCACACACATACATACTTACGCGCATACTCGCAGGCACGCGCACATACGCACTTGCGCCGGCTCGCGCTGCATACGCGCCGCATACCCTCGCCCTTGGACCTGACGAGACCTCCCGCCTGTTCCTGGGACCGTCGCGTGTCGTTGGGTTTTCCCACGCCTTCTCCGGGTAACCACTCTTCCATCTTCCCCTCAGCTGGAGTCCTTTTTCCTTAACCCCCCCCCTTTTTCGTTACACACACGCGCACATATACCACACTTGCCTATATATATACATCACTCTTACACACATTCAATCTACTCGCCATTAATACCACCACGACACTGGACACACACACCACACTACTACTCAACACACGCTGGCACGCTACATACGCCCCCACCCCTTCCCCTCCCTCCCTTCCTCCTTCCTTCGTTTTTCTTACTACTGACCTCCCTTCCTCCTTCCTTCTTTTTCTACTACTGACCTCGTCTGCTAGCTGACCACTCGTCTCGCCCTACCCCCACACGCCTACACACAGACGCACACACTAACACACACATATTTTTTGTTTTTTCATCTCGCCTCACACACACACATACACACACGCACACGCACACACTCACACATACACACACATCTTGGGGGTTACCACCTTGTCTCCACTCTTTTGCCTTTAAAACCCACTTTGCTCTGTGTTCGTAAACATCATCCTTTCACCATGTGAAACTCGTAAACACCAGTCGTCTTTTTTCTCTTTCCCTGTTGCCCGCTCTGGGATCTTTCTTTCCTCTCTCTTCCTTCTTTATGTTTCCGACGAAGAGCTCCGCTCGAAACGTCATACCTCCCTGCTTCCATCTCCTGAGCGCCTATTAATAATATACTGTAATGTTCCTGTTGTTGTTGTTTTTTTGTTTCCCATTTTGGATAAAATTATATATATATATTATATATATATATATATAAACATCTTTGGTTCAACGGCGCCTGATGAGGTGAACTATCACCGAAATGTGTAGAGGTCTCACGAGATAATTTCTTTAAATTTTCTTTATGTGATATATTTGAGGTCCATACTTTCTACTTGTTGATTCACATAGACATTGATTTATAGCAGTGAAAGGCATGTTTAGATAAACTAAGACTATCCCGACTGGCTTCATGTCTCTCTACTATGTATGTGTATGTATGTTTATAAGTGTGTGTGTGTGTGTGTGTGTGTGGTTTAAGGGTGAACGGTCCCTCTTTAGCACATTTTTGTGGTTGCTGATGTTATTGGTATTGTTGTTGATGATAATGTTATTGACTTTGGAATAAATGAAGTAACGAAAAATTAAAATTAGTTTAACAGATTCGATTATAAATAGATAAATAAATATAGATAGACAGACAGACAGACAGATATCAGATTATGTATATGTATATACGTGTCTGTTTATGTGTACAAACATAGATACAGACAGACAGACAGATGACATATAGACACACATATTTCTCTACATGTAGACTCCCACGCACCATTTACACAATGGGGAATAATGTAGAAAGAACTTATCACTGGTAGAGAGACGCTGCTATATCAGGTAACCAATGAGAATGTATTTTAGCTTTGACGAAATGGAGGTGCAAAATGTAGGTGTGTGAATGGAAGCTAAGCTCTGTCTAGAGACACACAAAGCAATAGCAATGGAATTACTATTTTTACATAGCTTTATATGTGTGTGTGTGTATGTGTGTGTGTGTGTGTGTGTGTGTGTGTGTGTGGCCATCTGTTGCTCTCCTTTCTAGTGTCAAGCGTGCGAGTATATCTGTGTGTGCTTCTGCGTGTGTCTTTGTCTGTGTGTGTATGTGTGTGTGTCTTTGTCTCTGTGTGAGTGTGTGCTTCTGTGTATGCCTTTGTCTCTGTGTGTCTCTGTGTGAGTGTGTGCTTCTGTGTATGCCTTTGTCTCTGTGTGTCTCTGTGAGTGTATATGTGTGTGTGTGTGTGTGTATGTGTGTGCGTGTATGTGTATGTGTATGTGTGTGTGTGTATGTGTGTGTGTGTATGTGTGTGTGTGTGTGTTAAGACATATTCTCTGAGCCTGTTTCTATCTGTTGGTTTCGCTTATTCTTTCTTTATTCCTTTCAATAGGCAAAACGCAAAATGTGTTCCATCCAAGACTATGGCGGCAGACACAAACATATGCCTGGGGGGGGGGAGATGTGTATGTGAAGGCGGTGGTGTCTATAAGTGTGTGTGTGTTGACTTTTATATATGTATGCACCATTGTACCCATGTCAGCGCTTCTCTTTCTGTGTCTCTTTCTCCCACTCTCTCTCTCCCTCTCCCTCTCTCTCCCTCTTTCGTACACTCACCTATATGCATATACAATACATACATAGAAATACATATTCACACACACACATACACTCATATATATATATATATATATAAACACATATATATCGATATATTTATTCTATTTGTACTGTGTGTGTGTGTGTGTGTGTGTGTGTGTCTGTGTGTGTGTGTGTGTGTGTGTGTGTGTGTGTGTGTCTGTGTGTGCGTCTGTGTGTGTGTGTGTGTGTGTGTGTGTGTGTGTGTGTGTGTGTGTGTGTGAATGCACTTGAGATTTCGTCTGGTTCGACGTGAGCGAGTGGTTGAACCAATAAGATCGACCGCAACGTAAATATCTCGTTTTAAAAACAACAAACGGATGTTTTAATTATGGTACAAATGATGGAGGAGGAGGAGGAGGAGGAGGAGGAGGAGGAGGAGGAGCGGGAGAGGAAGGAGCAAGAGGGGAAGGAATAGGAAGAGAAGGAGCAGAAAGGGAAGGAGGAGGTGGGAAGGAGGCGGAGCAGTAGCAGCAGAAGCAGAAGAAATAGGAGGATGAAGAGGAGGAGAAAGAGGAAGAGGAGAAGAGGATGAAGAAAAACAACAGCAACAAGAAAGAAAGAAAGAAAGAAAGAAAGAAGGTAAGAAAGAAATATTTGCAACAATAGCAATATTATTAGGATGATAATATTATTAGGATGATAATAGTGATGTTAACCATGACGAAGAAAAGTCTGAGAGGGAAGAGATGAAGGAGGATAGATAGACAGAGAGAGAGAGAGAGAGAGTTAGATAGATACGGAGATAGAAAGATAGATAGATAGATAGATAGATAGATAGATAGATAGATAGATAGATAGATAGATAGATAGATAGATGTGTTTCTTTATTAGCCACACAGGGCTGCACACAGATAGAACAAATTACAAGGTAGAGCTTTTCTTTTGGGGGTTAAAAAAAAAAGAAAAAAAAGGGGGGTGGGTTTCGATCAAAAGGGATCGTAAAAGAAGAGAAAGAGGACAAAAAAAGGGGGAGAGGAAAAAAAATTGATCAATAGGGATCGTTATCACAGAAATGTCAATATGAAGTGTAAAGGGGAGGACAGGTGAGGTTTACCCGTGGAAAGAAAAGCCTATGGAAAAGACCACGGTAACCTCGGTCAATGAAGTCACATGTTATATTTTTTTTTTTTTTTTTGCAAATAAGCAACTCTCTGTATTAATTTTTACGGTTCATAGAATCATAGTCAAGGTGGCTTCGTCATTCATACGTGCCATCATTGCTACATTCACCCATCTTTTTTTAAAACATTCACAAGACAAGACTTGCCTCTCTAGTCTCACTTTCCTCTTCAAGTGATACTTGAAGAAGTTGATGAGAGATTGACCAGAGAGGAAAGTGTTTGTCTCTAATCCTTTCAGGCGCGTCCACCAGATACATTCTTTCGCCATAGCCACAAGGATGATGAAAATAGCTCTTCCTTCCCGTTTGAAGGAAGGAGGCGTGACGATATTAACGATAGACTCGGCTGATAAACCGACACGTCCCACACGTGACAGCAGTCGTTCGACATAAGCCCACAGGTCGGAAATGCTGGACACTGCACGATTGCGTGCAGAGCGGTTTCGTCGCTCTGCCCGCATCTCGGGCAGGTCGGCCCCGTGTTTCTCGAGCCATGCCTATAGAGCTTATCCCGAACGGGTAGCGCTTCTCGGTAGCACCGCCAGGCCAGGGATCTCTGGAAGTTGTCCATAGGTCCCGGGCCGAAAGTCGTTTGAAACAGGCGGGTCAGGTATTCCTCGTCGACGCCCAGGTTTGCCCCGAGCTCGTCGTCGTACCTCCCCTCCACTAATCCCCTATAGAATGCTTTGGTTGTGTTGAAGTCACTCAAGGTCGACCCGGGACGGCAGAGTTGCTTGAGAGCAACGCGACACTCGCGGTGCCATTCGCCGCCCTTCCTCGGCCTCTTTTTGATCCACGACTGTAGTTCGGTCATGGAGACGAGTTGCGGGAATGCGTGCCTCACAAACGGCGACCACACCTGTTCACCGTCGTCTACATAGAGCCGGAGATGTCGCAGTCTCAGCGCGTGTCTGCGCATCATCAACCACGGCATGCCTAGCCCTCCTTTTAACGGGTGTTGACAGCAAATGGATCGCCTGACCATCGGGACGCATCCTTTCCACAAGAAGCGGAAGAGGATGAGTTCTAGTTTGGTGATGGTAGGGTCGGGACAAGGTACGACGGTCAGGCGGTAGTAGATGATGGACACGATGTACGCGTTCGCCACCTCCGCCCGACCTTTTAGGGACAGTTTCCTCTCGGCCCATTGCTGGGCGAGAGTGACCACCCTACTCGTTATCTCGTTCCAGTTCTTCTCCATTTGGAGGTCCGGACCGAACCAGACCCCGGGCAACTCAACCGGGCCGTCTGTCCAGCGTCCCACGACGGAGGTACTGGTGGACGGCATGGGCTTGCTTCTCCAGGTGCCGAGCCGCAAGCCCACTGACTTTTCCGGTTGATTTTGCTCCTGTCACCGCTTCGTAGTCTTTCAGTGTCTCGCCGACCCGCTCGATGTGCTCGTGGCTTGACACTATGACGGTGACGTCGTCCGCGTATGCAAACACGCTCGTCCCGCATCCCAATTCTCGCGGGATGCCCCTCAGAGACGCCAGCTTCCGCAGTAGTGGCTCAAGAGTCAATACGTATAGAAGCGCCGGGAGGGGGCATCCCTGACGGACCGAACGTGCAATGTCGAAAGGTCTCGATAGATGTCCATTTACGCGAATTACCGAACGGATGCCTCTGTACAAGGCAGCTATCCAGCCGCGGAAGACGGGACCGAAACCAGCCGCTCTCAGGACTGCCTCCAAGTATCGATGGTCTACCCTATCGAAGGCTTTCGATTGATCCAAGTTGATCAGGGCCCCACCCATGCCAGGTTCGTTAACTACCCTGTCTATGATGTAGCGCATCAGATGGAGGTTGTCATTGATGCTCCGGCCCGGTACGGCGCACGTTTGTGCGTTGTCGACCAGTTTCTCGATGACAAGCGCCAACCTCTTGGCTAACACCTTTGTAAAAAATTTCAGGTCTGCATTGAACAGAGTGATTGGTCTAAAGTTATCTATAATGTTCCCCTTGTTTGGATCTTTCTTCAGCAGTATTACAGCTCCTCGACTCACAAAACCGGGTATGCTCCCGTTTTGCTGCCAGTTGCAGTATACCGCTGCCAAGACGTCTCCAAACAAGTCTGGCATACAATTGTAAAACTCGTAGGGCAGACCATCCAAACCCGGCGATTTGTCTGTCGAGCATTCTGCCATCGCGTCCTGCACATCCGCCGCCGTGATGGCACCTTCGCAGCACTCTGCCTCTCTTGCCGAGAGTCATGATAGGCTGTGCAGGTAGGCACTGAAGTCCACCCTGCGTTCACGCTCACCACTCGTCTCGTACAGTCGGGCAAAGTGCCGCTGAAATGTCTCGCACATCTTGCTGGGCTCGAGCAATTCGCGCCCTTGTTCATCTACCAGAGACCGAATGGTGGCTTTGTTGCCCTGCTGCGCCTCCGCCACCCGGGCCTCCCTCGCGGCTCCAACACCTTCCATCCTTAGAGCCCGCATCCTAGCCCTGACAGCACACCCTTCGTGTTTGGCGCTGAAGTGTTGGTCAAGGGCCAACCTTGCTGCCAAAACGTCGGGTGTGATGCCGCTTCTTATTGCCTCTTCTAACTTCTTAACTAACTCACCCTCTACTCTATTTCTATCTACGGCTAGTGCCTTGCTATATCTTATTGCTTCCGCTTTTACTGCTCTCTTGAGGGCGAACCACCATTTGTTGTTGACAATGGCTCCCGTTAAAGCCCTTTTTACTAACGTGTTGATTCTGTCTCTGAAAACTTGTCTGTACGGAATGATGCATTCAGTTTCCAGTAACCAGGACCCTGTCTATGTGCCTTATCTAAGTCTAGCGTACACGTCACGAATTTGTGATCCGTGTAGCAGACTGTATGGAATTGTGGACATCCTAAGTTATCCTTGTCTACTGTCCTACACAGTATCCTATCTAGATACGATCTCGACGACCCACTGCGGTTGCTCCATGTCCACGTTGGTGCATTTGGGTGGTCGAGTCGGTACCTGTCAGACAGTTGGAATCGTCTGAGCAGGTCTCTGAGGCATTTGCATCCCCTTCTGTATTTGTCTCTCCCCACATAGTCTAGATGCGTGTCCAAGGTAGCATTCCAATCCCCCACTAAAAGTAAAGGACGAGACGTTCCCAGGAATACTTCTAGACGTCGAAAGAAATCCGGCCGACCTGTTAAAGGCGGTGCGTAGACTGATACGAGTCGAAAAGCGCACCCATTGCTGCCGTCGACATCCAGAACGACCAGTCTACCCTCCGGGTCTACGAATATCGTCTTGACTTCGAGATCCAGGCTCTTGTGAAAAAGTACCGCGGTGCCACTACCGCCCATCCTCGGCAGACAGGGAGCAAAATAAATGTTAAACTGTCCGCCAAACATGGACTTTAGGGCCCGTGGCTCGTGGAGTCTGGTCTCACTTATGGCTATGATTCCCAAATCGTTTGACTTGATGTCATTTAGGAGGTATCCTTGTTTCCAAGGAGACCCCAAGCCACGCGCATTCACACAACCAATCTTGACCATGATTCTATTAGGGTGTGTGCTTTAAAATACAAAAAGGAAAGTACAGAGAGTTACTTGTGTCGAAAGTTTTGGCTTCCTCGTTCTTTGATGTGTCTTGGAGGAGGTTTTTATAAAGTTTTTGGGAGAGATATTTTTGGAAACCCCCTACAGCATTTGGGAAGAGGGCTTTGAGTTTGTGGTGTTGTGTTTGTGTGATGTGTAGTATTTTGATGTGTTTGGGTGGTGTAGTGCGTGGATGGTTGTTAGTTTTGAAGTCATCTTCACAGATGTTTGTGTAGCATATGATGTACTCCATTTTTTGGAGTCTTTTGTGTCTATCGCTGATAGCATTGTGTGTGTTTTTGTGGTGTTGGTGCTTGTTTGGTTGTGTATGGAGCTTTCAGGGTTCCGGTATCTCCCTGTTTTGGTTGCGTTTTTTTGGGTCTTTTCCTTTTACCCCCTGTGGCTATTTGCCATTCCGTCGAACTTTCGTCGTTGGACGACGAGTCCAAATCAGAAGAGGGTAAAGGCAAAGCGTTTGGATCTATGTGTGTTTGTAGAAGGTGTTGTTGTTTTGTGTGGTGTTTATGTTGTTGGGGTGTTAGGGACAAAATTTGTCTTTTCATCATTGTTATATGTTTTTTGGGTTGTTGTTCTTGGTGCTGGTGTTGGTCTGTCTTTTGATGTTGGTGGTGATGTTGCTTCTTTTGTTGGTTGCGATGTCGGAGGTAATTCTCTTCTTGGTGATGTGGTTGGTGAGGGGAAAACAGTTTTTGTATCGTCCGCTGTTTTTCCTGTCTTTTGGGTTGAAGGAGGTGTGGGTAGCAGGGGTTTCCTTCCAGGTTTGGGGAGTGGTTGCTGTTGCCTATTTCTGATAGCAGTTGGGCACTCGTATCTAAGGTGTGCCTCACTGTTGCATAAATAGCATCTTGGTCTCATGCCCTCCACCATTACATACAATTTTTGGTCTTTTTCCAGTTGAACACAGGCTGGTAAATTGTTTATTGCTTCTTGGGAGATATGAAGCAATATTTCGAGTTTTTTACCAGTCCAGCTTTCCTCTGGAATGTCAGCTGTTTCTAAAATATCTGCTTCTTCTATATCGAAGCAGATGGCCGATACCAGCCACTGGGTATCCACCATTGGCGGCACATTATTTATTGTGACTTTCGTAATTCTGCGCCCAAGGTAGCTAGGTACCATTGTTACCTGGTCTGTGCGCAGAGTAAGGGTTGAAAACCTTTTTGCTAGTTCTTCCGTATGGAAACGAACTTGCACGGTAGCAAATTTACTTCCCCAATTCACATAATTTCGGAATTTCCACACGGAAGAGAGGCACTTTTCAATTTTTTCTTTAGGTAGGCTTTCTGGTCTTTTTGTTTTGGTGTTGAGTATTCTGTAAATGATGGTCTTCTTTTGTGTTTCTTCTATGATGCTCCGTGGAATATTTAAATGTATTGTGTCGCCTTCTTTGGTGAGCAAGGACTTTGTGTCTTGTATTTGTTGGTGAGTAAATTTTAGGATTCTTCTTTTCGGTCGTATGGCTTCCGCGAAATTGTTTTTTGTGGAGGTGGTGGTGGTGGTGGTGGTGTGGTGGTTGTGGTGATGTTTGTGGCAGAGTCGTTCGTCGTAGTAGTAAACTGTGAAGTCGGGTTGTTTACCAGTTTTTGAGTGGAGGTCGCGATGTTAGCGTTCATGCTCACATTTGCATTCGTGTTGTTTTCCCCCATTTCCCCTGCTTTATGAGATTGTGGTAAAGGCAGTGTGGGGAACTCAACGTCGTAAGCGTTGTCAAGGAGGATGTTGGTTTTGTTGTTGTTGGTAGAGGAAGCAGTTGTCGTAGAAGAAGCTGCTATGGTGGTGGTGTCGGTGTTGATGGTGGTGACGGTGCTTGGCCTTACGACCTTTGTTTTATAGTTGTTGCTGTTGTTGATGCTGATGGTGGTGGTGGTGGTGGTGTTGTCAGGTTCAGCGTATGCTAACAGGGCATCCTGTTTTTTTGTCTCTGCGTCACGCTTGACTTGCACCTCAGCCTCGTGGTGACCAGTGGCCATTTTTGAAAATAAAATGGCTAAATGAAACCACGAAGGCTATGAGAATTTTAATTTTTAATTTTGCCCACAAGGGGCAAAATTTTGTGTAGATATTTATCAAAGGTTTGCAGTGGATGTTGTTGCACAACTTTTAAACACAAAATATTTGTCAATATACACTTTTGAACGTACAAAATTACCAACTTACGTGGAGCCCATTTGACTTGCGTCTGTCTGTCCAGATAGATAGATAGATAGATAGATAGATAGATAGATAGATAGATAGATAGATAGATAGATAGATAGATAGATAGATAGATAGATAGATAGATAGATAGATAGATAGATAGATAACTTTCCTTATTGGCCACACAAAGGCTGAACACAGAGGGGACAAATACAAATGTAGAGCTTTTCTTTTCGAAAATGAAAACGAAAAAGGAAAAAAAAACAGAAAGAAAGTAAAATTCCGATCAAAAGGAATCGAAAAAATAAATGGCGATCAAAAGGGATTGACTATCACAGAAAAACTTTTTAAAAGGTAAGAAGCAAGACTAGGTTTATCCAGGGAAAGAAAAGCCTACGGAAAAGACCACGGTAACCTCAGACAGGGAGGAAACAAACACATGAGAGCAAAGTACTCTCTCTCTCTCTCTCTCTCTCTCTCTCTCTCTCTCCTCTCTCTCTCTCTCTCTCTCCTCTCTCTCTCTCTCTCACACTCTTTACGATTTACAGGATCATGCTCGCACGCATCGCTCGCACACATCTCTGTTTGATCATGCATCGCTGTTTGATCATGCTCATCTCTGTTTGATCATCTCTGTTTGATCATGCTCGCACGCATCTCTGTTTGATCATGCATCGCTCGCACGCACCAACTTTGCTACCTTTTTCTTTTTTTTAAACTTTCACGAGACAAACCTGCCTCTCCATTCTCACTTTCCTTTTCAAGTGGTACTTGAAAAAGTTGATGAGCGATTAGCCAGAGGTGTAAGTCTCTAATCCTTTCGCTCAAGTCCACCACACACATTCTTTCACCATAGCCAACAGTACAATGAAAACTGCCTTGCCTTCCCGTTTGAGGGAAGGTGGCGGAGCAATTGTCACCATAGACTCGGCCGACAGGCGGACACCTCCCACACTTGACAGCAGCCGTTCGGCATAAGCTCACAGGTCCTAAATGGTTGGACACTGCACGAGTGCATGCAGAACTGTTTCGTCGCTCTGGTCGCATCTCGGGCAAGTCGGTCTGGTGTGTCTCGGACCGTGCCTGTAGAGCTTATCCCGAACAGGTAAAGCTCCTCGACAGCACTACCAAGCCAGGGATCTTTGGTGATTGTCCATAGGTCCCAGCCCGAAAGTTGTCCTGAACAGGCGGGTCAGGTGTTCCTCGTCGACGCCCAGATTCTGCACGAGAACGTCGTCGCACCTCCTCTCCACTAATCCTCTATAGAACGCCTTTGTTGTAATGAAGTCGCACAAGTTTGGTCCCGGGCGGCAGAGTTGCTTGAGAGCAACGCGACACTCACGGTGCCATTCGCCTAGCCTCGGTCTCTGTTTGATCCACGATTGTAGTTCGGCCGAGAAGACGAGCTGCGGGAAAGCGCGCCGCACAAACGGTGACCACGCCTGTTCGCCGTTGTCTAGGAAGCGCCGGAGATGTCGCAGTCTCAGCACATGTCTGCGCATCATCAACCACGGCATGCCTAGTCCGCCATTTAGCGGGTGTTGATAGCAAATGGATCGCCTAACCATCGGAACGCTTCTCTTCCACAGGAAGCGGAAGAGTATGCGTTCCAGTTTGGTGATGGTAGGGTCGGGACAAGGCACGACGGTCAGGCGGTACTCGATGACGGATGCGATGTACGCATTTGCCACCTCCGCCCGACCCTTCAGGGATAGCTTCCTCTCAGCCCATTGCTGGGTGAGAGTGGCCACCCGAGTCGTTATTTCGCCCCAGTTCTCCATTTGGGGTCCGAACCAGACTCCGAACAATTTAACCGATCCGTCGGTCCAGCGTCCTACGATGGAAACGCTGTTGAACGGCATGGGCTTGCTTCTCCAGGTTCCGAGCCGCAAACCCACTGACTTTTCCCAGTTAATTTTTACTCCTGTTACCGCTTCGTATTCTTTTATTGTCTCGCTGACCAGGTCGATGTGCTTGTGGCTCGACACCATGACGAAAATCCTCTGGGACTTTGATTTCCAGACAGACAGGGTGTTAGAGCACTGAATGCCGGATATAGTAACCTTCAGAAGGGACAAACAAGAGTTCCTAATAATCGGCGCGGCAGTACCAGGAGATCGACATATTATCATGAAAGAAAGAGAAAAGACTGATAAATATGGCGACCTGAGAACTGAGATCGCCAAATTGTGGCAGCTACAAGAGTCGGACATAAAGGTTGTCTCTGTTGCCATCAGAGCATTGGGTTCAATACCACCGACCCTGAAGAGACATCTCGAAACTGTAGAAGAACCCTACAATCTAGGTGTATTGCAATAATCGGCATTACTTGGAACTGCACGCATATTGCGTAAAGTACCGTGAGTCTGAGGTCCCTCTTGTGACTTGACAGACAGTGCAAGCCCCCATTACACACAATATCTTCAATCAACAACATCACGATATTGTATACTGTGTGACGTCCGAGGGAAGAGGTAAGGAAAAACTGAACCACTTGCTGTTCATGGACAACCTGAAGCTATTCACAAAAACTGAGGCAGAACTGGACGGTCTTGTCCTGTCTGTACGGATTTTCTCCAATGATATTAAGATGGAGTTTGAACTCTCGAAATGTGCTACGATGGTGATGAGTCGAGGAAAGCTTGCCAGGACAGAAAGCATATATTTGCCAAGTGGTGAAATGATAAAGGCAATTCAACCTCAGTCCAGATATAAATACCTGGGAATACTTGAGGCAGGTGGAATCAAATACTACACAAAGGAAAAGACCAAAAGAGCATACCTGCGACGAGTGAAAAAAAGATTGGCTTCAAAGCTGAATGCCAGAAACATAATTTCGGCAAGAAACGCGCGCAGTCGCAATAGTTTGGTATGGCACTAGAATCCTGAAGTGGACAGAGGAGGAGCTAAAGGAGATGGACAGGAAGTCGAGAAAGCTCCTAACGATGCATGGAACCCATCAACCACGTGCAGACACTGATCGCCATTACATGAAGAGAGCAAATGGAGGAAGAGGACTGATACGTGCGGAAGACTGCGTGCGTATCGAACGCGAGAGCTTAATGAGATATCTAACCCAAAATAAGAAAACCTTGTTAGTGATAGGAACGAGAAAGCGTTGAGATCAGAGAGAAGAGGGGAAACAAAGGACAAAAAGGAATGAAGAAGAGTTACGGAAGCAGGGACTACACAGTCAATTCCATATAGCCACAATTTGCTGGAATAAATTGGTGGGACTGACCGATGAAAGGAACACTCAAAAAAAGAGACCGAGAGCACTATACTGGCAGCGCACGACCAAGTTTTGGTCACGAACAGGAGGGTCAAATTGAGGAATGAGCAAATGCCTCTGCTGTTCCACATCTGCAATGGAGTGGATGAAAGCATTGCCCATATCATGAACGAATGCCCTAGACTTACCCAAAAATACTACAAGTCCTGACGATCAGGTAGCGAAAGTGCTCATTGGAAACTGCGAAAAGTGGGGGGTAGAGAGAGGCAAGACGTGGTATGAGCACAAACCGCAGAGAGTGACAGAGCCGGAGATTTCCCAATTCAAACGGGTCAGGTGCCAGAATATAACAGACCTGACCTAGTGGTGGTGGACAAGGTGCACCACATATGCTATATACGTTGATGTTGCATGCCCCTTTGACTATTAAATAGTCAAGAACGAATGCGAAAAGGTAAATAAATACAATCCTCTTAAGTACAAAATAGCCCGGCAATGGAAAATGAAGGTGAAGATAGTGCCAATTATTGTTGGGTCTTGGGAATAGAATCAGAAGCCATCAAGAGGAATATAAAGGAAATTGGAATAGAGTGCCCAGTAGAACTGTTTCAAAAGTTTTGCCTCCTTGGAACGGCGGCAATAATCAGGCAAGTGGTGGATAGCTAGAAAAGAATGTATAGCAAGGTACCGTAGGCTGCTGTTAGTAAGCCCGCTACACACGCAAGGCTCTAGGAGCCAACCCTGTTATATAGAGAAAATAATAATAATATAATAATAATAATAATAATAATAATAATAATAATAATAATAATAATAATAATAATAATAATGATGATGATGATGACGACGACGACGACAACGACGACGACGATGACGATGACGATGACGATGACGATGATGATGATGATGATGATCTCTTAATACTAGAGATGTAAGAATTTCATGTGGCATTTTCCAGGGTGACTCTCTATCACCACAGCCTTAATATCTCTCTCGAAATTGCTCAATGATGGTTATAAAATCTTTGATAAAAATATAAATCATCTCATTTACATGGATGATTTAAAGCACTTTGCAAAAAATGACCAACAACTCAAGGGCTTACTAGTGATTGTTAAACAATTCAGTGATTAAATCAAGATGCAATTTGGCCTCGATAAATGTGCAAATGCTACCTTTATCAAAGGAAAAATGACAGAAACATCTAACGTTAACCTTGACCAGCAGATTGTCATAAAAGAATTAGACCCAGCGGAGAGCTACAAGTACCTAGGGATAATTGAAGGGGACGGAATAAGGCATTCAGTGATGAAGGAAAGGATCAGGAGAGAATGTTATCGCAAAGTAAGAGCAATACTCAAGACAGAGCTGAATGCGAGAAACAGGATCGAAGCGATCAATGCTTTAGTCATACCAGTCGTGACTTACAGTTTCAATATCGTTAACTGGTCAATTACTGAAATATGTAATCTTGATAGAAAAATACAAAAACTGTTGACAATACATACAATGCACCACCCCAAGGCAGATATAGAACGACTTTATCTGCCAAGAAAAGAGGGAGGCAGTGGACTTTTACAGCTGACAATATCAATGAAGATTGCTACAATAGGCCTAGACACCTACCTGAAAAAGTCTGAGGACTGAACGTTAAAACTTGTCTCAAAACATGAAAACAAGAAAGCATCATACTCCGTAACAAAACAGGCAAAGGAATATCTAAGTGAATTCCGAATACAACAAATTTCGGAATTAGACGTACTAGAAATAAGCACAGAAAAAGCTAAAACTACTGCCTTAGATATTCTGAATGATAAATGGCAAGAAAAACCTCTCTATGGCAAATACCAAAAGAGAGCGAATAATGCAGATATTGACAAAGCCCTGACTCATCAATGGCTAATGGCCTCTGGCTTAAAATCTGAAACAGAGGGGGTTATCATAGCAGCTCAAGAACAATCCCTACCAACAAGAAACTACCAGGCCAACATATTAAAGAACGGCAGTAGCCTAACATGTCGTGTATGTCAACAACAAAATGAAACCATTGGTCATGTTGTCTCCAAGTGCAGTCTTCTAGCGCCTACAGAGTATCTCAACAGACACGATAGAGCTGCACAATATATTCACTGGGTAATCTGCAAAAACCTGGATTTGCCCCATGAAAAAAACTGGTGGGAACACAAACCACCTCCAGTGCTTCAAAATGACCACATCTCACTCCTCTGGAACTTCACCATTCAAACTGACAGGAAGATAGATGCAAATAGGCCAGACATTATATTGAAAGACTTCAGACAAAGAACATGCCTCCTCATTGATACGACTGTCCCAATCGGTATAAACATATTTGTCAAGACCTACCAAAAACTAAGCAAATATAAAGATCTTGAAATAGAAATCAGCAAAATGTGGAAGCTGAAGACTAAAACAATACCTGTTGTCATAGGTGCCCTGGGAATGATAGGAAAAGGGGCTGATCGCTAACTAACTCAGATACCAGGAAACCCCAAAATGGCAGAAATTCAAAAGATAGTGCTCATGGGAACTGCTCATATCCTACGCAAAATATTTTCTATGTAATCTCAAGTTTTAAAAGAAACAAAATTTTTTTTTTTAATATTTTTTAGACATTCACTAGTACAACACTAAATACAAAACCAAATATATGGCACACCAGGCATAACAACAACATGAACTTCCAACCTGTTGTCTCTTGAGGTCTCTGGCTGAGACTTGTAGCCAACTTGTACAAATGTAAAGCAAAAGTCAAACATATAATAATAATAATAATAATAATAATAATAATAATAATAATAATAATAATAATAATAAGGCTGAACAAGCACCTGGACGAAAACAAACTGTTCCCAGAAGAGCAGAAAGGATGCCGCAAAGGCTCATATGGCTGTAAAGATCAACTAATGATTAATAAAGCCGTAACTGAAGACAGCCACAGAAAGAAGAAAGGCCTCAGTATGGCCTGGATTGACTACAAAAAGGCGTTTGATAATCCCCCCCCACACATGGATCCTCGAACACTAGCCATTAACAAAGTAGCACACAACAATCATAAAATTCATAGAGCACTCTATGAATAAATAGCAAACAGTCCTACACCTCCAAACAAAAGAGGGACTCATGAAACCCAAGACATCCCCATTAGAAGAGGAATATTCCAGGGAGACACGCTCTCTCCACTCCTTTTCTGCTTGGCACTGTCACCTCTATCTGATATGCTAAATAGAACTGGATGCGGATATAAATGTTACGGCAAAACGATCAGCCACCTTTTAAATATGGATGACCTAAAACTATACGCTGCAAATGACAAACAGCTGGAAACACTATTAAACAGTTCATGGATTTACCAAAGAAATAGATATGAAATTTTGATTAGAAAAATGCGCCAAAGTAACCATGAAAGAGGAAAACTAGTTAAGAGTAACAACATCACACTAGATAAAACCAATGAAATAAAAGAATTAGACCAAGCCAAACTTACAAATACTTAGGAATCCATGAACTAGATAAGACACAACACACACAAATGAAAGAGAAAATAAAAAAAGAATATTATAGACGAGTTAGATCAATACTAAAAACAGAGCTCAATGCTAAAAACAAGATAATAGGTATCAACACTTTAGCTGTCCAGTTATAAGTTACAGCTACAATATCCTAACTGGACATGAATGAACTGTCCAAAATAGATAGGAAAACAAGAAAAATACTGACAGGATCTAGGATGCATCACCCAAAATCTGACATAGAAAGACTATATATACAACGTATAGAAGGTGGTAGAGGCCTTATACAGCTGGAAAACTACAATAAAAAACCACCATAGGACTGCAAAAATATCTACTTCAGAAGGAAGGAAAACTGATCCAGATAGCAGCAAAACACGAGCAAAACAAAAAACTGTTCTCGGTATTTAAGGAAGCTGACAAATACAAACAAGAAATCATACCTAATAACACAAAGAAGAAGAAGAAGATGATGAAGAAACACAAAAGCTATAAAACAAATGAAATCCAAACTAAAATAGAACAGCAACGAGCCATGATAAAACGATGGCAAAAAAGCCCCTTCATGTAAATACTGCACTAAACTAAACGCAAAAGAAATAGACAAAGAAAAATCCCAGCAATGGTTGAGAAGCTCAGGACTCAAAGCAGAAACAGAGGGATTTTTAATTGCAGCACAAGACCAAAGCCTCCCCACCAGAAATTACCAAAAACATGTAATGAAAAGAAATATTACAAGTAACTGCAGAATATGTGGAGATGGACAAGAACATAAATCATATTATCTCTAGCTGCCCAGTCCTCGCTAGAAGAATATATTCACAGACATGACAGAGTTGGAACCTACATACATTGGAAGCTATGCCAACATTATGGAATAAAACAGAAAAAAGATGGTATAGGCACACACCAGAAAAGGTCACAGAAAACGAGAAAGCAACCATACTCTGGGATATGCCGATACACACAGATAGAGAAATTAAGGCCAACAGACCAGATATAGTTGTCAGAGATCATGAAGAAAAAAATGCTTTCTAATTGATGTATCAATACCGGCAGATGACAACGTGTCTCTAAAAGAAATGAAGAAACTCTCAAAATACAAAGACCTGGAAATAGAGATAACTAGAATGTGGAATCTGAAAACAGAAACAATTCCTATCATAGTAGGTGCATTAGGCATGATAAAAAAATATTCAGACAAATACATAACAAAAACACAGGACTACAAACAACATATAACATACAGAAAATTGCACTACTAGGCACTGCACACATCCTACACAGAACACTTTCCATACAATAACCATCAGAGCATCACAACAAATCACAGCACATACCAAGGCACACAGAGCTGCGCTCGGTAGTGAAGTGAAAGCACGCTATAAAATAAAACTACTGAATAATAATAATAATATAATAATAATAATAATAATAATAATAATAATAATAATAATAATAATAATAATAATAATAATAATAGGCAAGAATGGAAGCAAATTTGAAAGAAGAAAAAAAGTTATAATAATAATAATAATAATAATAAATAATAATGATAATGATAATATAATATAATAATAATAATAATAATAATAATAATATAATAATAATAATAATAAGCGAGCTGCCGAGAAGATTAGATCAAATCTGAAACCATCACGAACCAGGAATTAAGAATCCACAAGAACAACGAAAGGAAGCAATGTTCTAATGTAATCCATCTCAGGAAACTGGAGTATAAATATAAGAACAAAATAGCTTCCCTCAGATACGCCGCCATAACAAGTGCGGGAAAATGTAAACACATGGATTGCATTATTTCTAAACGAAAACTGCAAATTTGTGACTAAAATATTGGATTTAATATTTTAATTACATATACATCCATATCCATACAAGACCTCTCTCTCTCTCTCTCTCTCTCTCTCTCTCTCTCTCTCTCTCTCCCTCTCTCTCCTCTCTCTCTCCTCTCTCTCTCTCTCTCTCTCTCTCTCCTCTCTCTCTCTCTCTCTCTCTCTCTCTCTCTCTGTATACTTCAGTTGCACCTCCCCTGCCCATGGATTACACTGGACTCTTCTGTTGATGAAAAATCGCTTCAATACACCACGACGTCCGAAGCTTTTGAGCCTTTTGAACTTTTCGTAACTTTTTTCTTTCTATGGAAGAGCGTAGGCTCGAAACGTTGAAGACTTTTTCACTTCCCGAGCGTTAAACTAATACATCGGTTTGTTGCCTACACCACCTGTCTTCGTCTTTTGTTTTTTGGGGTGTGGGGAGTGTGAATTATCCCTATATATATTGCACATTGCTGTTTCTTCTTGGTCTCTCGCTTACACGTCAATAATAATTATGAATATGAAAGAGACATCAACACATGTGAATGAGCGTTGTTCTGTCAAAAAGTAAATACTGTAAAAACGAAACCAGAACACAACCAACCAAAATACGATGGACTAGAACAGGCTGAATTGCTTCTTTTGAAGGCAGCGCTGTCAGCGGCCACTTGTAGTAGTAAACATATCTGACCTCTGCTGAACTGAAGGGGTGAAAAGATCCTTCTGTCTCTATGGCTGGCCTCTCCACCATCTGCCGAATCTATTTATAGACCAGTAGAATATGATCTATTCACCAATCTGCTGCCCAATTATTCCACTACAATGATAATGAGAAGAAGAAGAAGAAGAAGAAGAAGAAGAAGAAGAAGAAGAAGAAGAAGAGAAAAAGGAGGAGGAGGAGGAGAAGAAGAAGAAGAAGAAGAAGAAGAAGAAGAAGAAGAAGAAGAAGAAGAAGAAGACAGTACTAAGCAGTGGCTCTCATAGGTTTTGATCTTAACTGATTGGAAGTGTTATCATGTACACTGTTTTGTCTTGGTTTAAAAGATTTGCTACAGCAAATATTCTGCTCAATACCACAGATTTGCTTGTCAGTTGTTTGACCTTAGCCAGTTGGACCATCTCCCTTCGTGGCTGGCGATATGTGCATCTCTAATCACGAGCAGAAGTTGTGGGCGAGCATCTTTGTTCTGTATTGAGAGGAAGTCTTTGCGAGTTTGAATATCTCACATCTGCAAACATGGGTGTTTCGTTCAACATCTTTAAAGCGGGATGGACTACTCAACCTGAAGGAAAACTGGGCCCCACCTGCAAGGTCATGCGCTGTTTATCTTGATTATAAGATCACCATGTCGCGCACATATGGTTGTGATGCATGTGCTTTGTGTATCCTTATCAGACATGTGGTCATGATGGGTATATTGGGTTTCGTATATTTGTACCCCAGTGTCACTTTAATGATATGCACTGCTCTCTCACTCCATAATAATAATAATAATAATAATAATAATAATAATAATAATAATAATAATAATAATAATAACCGAAAAATACACCTTCTTTATGAGTGAAAACGTCAAGCAAAATAGCTGATGATAACGGTGTGAACGAGACTGGAACCAATGGTGAAGGTGTTGCACTCGGTAAGTGTAGCATTGAGCAGCAGGGTGAGCCCGGTCGTAATCCAGCCTCTGCCAGTCATGAATCTGACATTGTTGTGGTGAATAAAAATGAAGAGGATTGCCTGGTAATCGACGTAGCATGTCCCAAGTAAAATCAGATGAAAGAGAACGAAGAACAGCTGAACAACTCTGGCGGTTTGAAATGGGAAATATGCAAGTTGTGGGCAATAAAGAGAGTGGCGTGATACTCAGAGTAATTGGTGCTCTTGAAAGTATTAATACTCAACAACCGACATGGCTCCAAAAGACTGGTAGAAATGAAAAGATAGAACAGCTTCAAAAATCGTTATTGCCTGGAGCTGTATGAGTTCTCTGCAAGATTCTTGAAGCCTGACCAGTAAACAAATGTCACCTTAGTCTGCTGGTTGTGGACAGCTGACACTCTCCATCATACCCAGTAAAATAAGCTGTGAGTTTTGATCAAAGGAGGAGGAGGAGGAGGAGGAAGAAGGAGGAGGAGGAGGAAGAGGAGGAGGAGGAGGAGAAGAAGAAGAAGAAGAAGAAGAAGAAGAAGAAGAAGAAGAAGAAGAAGAACTTTTACAAGTTTTTCCCAAAAACTTTCAGTTAAATTTTGTAGTGATTATTCACTCTATATTACTTGAATGATTAGTCAGAGAAGTGAAGAACGGATGTTAAGATAAAGGACAGGGAATCGAGGAAATTGTGGAGAAAAACGCCTGAAATGGAAAGCAGAGATGCAGGGTTGTATAACAAAGACAAAGATGGCGACAAAAGAGAGAAGACAGAAAAGGTGTGTAAAAGCATCAAGAAGATTTAAAGAAATGAACAGAAATAAAAAGAAAATAATATTACAACTAAACAGGATGGGAAGAAACATAGCGCAAGAGATATATATATATACATACATACATACATACATACATATACATATATATAATATAATATAGATATATTTATATATATATATATATATGTGTGTGTATGTATGTATGTTATATATTATATATATATATATATATATGTATATATATATATGTATATATGTGTGTGTGTATATATTATATATATATATATTATTATATATATATATACATATATATGCGTGTATACTATTATATATGTGTGTGTGTGTGTGTGTGTGTGTGTCTCTATGTATGAATGCATGTACATACATAAATGTATGTCCGTATAAATATATATATATATATATATACAACGCGAGAAAGAAGCAACAAGAATGGATAGGTTTTTAGTACAATCGTTTCATACAAGGACAGGCTTTATTAAAAGTTGTAAAAATTACAGCATATAAACGTGTCCCGTACTCATCAGCTAAAATACATGTGAGTTCTCTAGACATCCTAGTGGTTGAGGCTATACTCATGAAGTAATGTAGATAATTAAGTAACATAAACAGATTTCCAAAGTTCATTACAGTTCTTAAAGATGATGTACAGTCTTATCACAGAATTTTAAAAAAGTTTTAATAGCATCACAGAGAAGGTGACCTAATCCATAGAGCACATATGAACTTCCAGAGATATGATGAGGGATTACATACTCACAGAAGACAAATTTATCCATTGTTAATCACAACGAGGTGGGTCTCATTCCTGCTTATTAGCATTACAGAGAGGGTGAATTAATCCTTTGTATAGATGCACAATTTCCAATGGTGTAGATGTAAATTTCCAGAGAAATGAAGAGGAATTTCATATTCACAGGCGATAAATTTATCAATGGTTGAACACAATGAGGTAGGTATCAATTCTTGTTATATGATTAGGTATTTCCCACATTAATCACATTACTGCTATTTACAAGAGGCTGTAGCTATTTAACTTTTAAAGGCTGCTGAAGGGCTTTCTAGAGAGGCAAAGAATAGAAAAGGGACGGGAGGGAATAGAAGAAAAGAGAGAAAATAAAGGAGGAGGGAGCAAAAAAGGGGGGGGGAAAGGGGACTAAAGAGAAGAGAAAAGGAAAAAGAGAATAAGAAGAAGAAAAGAAAAAGAGAAAAGAGAAAGAAATAGGGAAAGAAGGGAAAAAAAGAAAAAGAAAAAGAAAAAAGAGGGTTCTAGTTATACAGAAGAATTAGTAGACGGCAAGTCTGGTTTTAATTTACAGGCATCTAGGAACTAGAGGAGAATATTATTCTTTGACCAGTAAAACAGCTAATTTATTGCTGTTGAAATCAGCTATGAATTTAAGAGAATCTAAAGAGATAACACAGTCAGGGGTTTAGGGGTCAGATGCTAAAATCAAAAGAAAATACATTAGGAAAATCTAAGTATAATCTTATCAAAAAGTCATTAAAATTTACTTATTTAATTTATTCATTTTATTGTCTTAAGGAGTTGCCGTTATTATTCATACATTGACGAACTACAGGTCAAATCTTAGAAGATCATTTACAAGGTGTTAGGGGATTGTCTATCATAATGAAGATAATCATATTATCACCGAGGGGGTAGCCTTATTTATTTTATTTTGAAATAGAATTATGGGGCTATAGTAACTCATTTTATTTTATTAGAGTTATGCTACTTAAATTAGATTAAGTTAGGAATTAAAATTAAAAATTACAATTAAGATTTAAAATTAAGAATTTAAAAATTATGAGTTTGAAATTAAATAAAGCCTCAATTAAGCAGCGTATAAGTACTATTCATTTCCCTGTTCTCAAAAAAACTGATGCAGATATAAGGAAAAAGATAACTGTAGTGTGAGAACTCTAGTTATCTACTAAAGCAGTGCTATACTAGTAGAAATCAAGTTATATCTATCTATCTAGTTACGAATATTCTAATCATTTAAAATATTTTAAAGTCTTCAATTTAGCGTGGACACAAACTGACCTAGTTCGATATGGTTATTCAATAAGTTTCTATGTCTTCTATGCTTTAGAATTTCATACGTCTCCATGGAGCATAGTTGGCAACCAACCCTACTATTTTTATACGGAATTGCTCTCCTAACTATTTCCCAATTAAGGTTATAATTTTTATTATTATTTTGAGTTCCCAGATTTTGTTTGAAAGTGTGTGGTGGTACCAGCTTTATGACGTAATTTAAAAGACGAGATGTGATTTCTAACTCTGGCTAGAAAATTAATTGTACATCCAAAGTAAAGATATTGTTATTCTCCGTGGATATGGTACATTTATAGATTACATTATTTTCCCCACATAGACCAGGTGCGGGCATTTTGATTTTATTCTACACTTACACACAGGAGGAACAACTTCAGGCTTTGGATTATTCTTGGGTAGATGTCTTAGGTTCCTATTATTTTGATTATCATTTCTATAGTGGTGCTGATATCTAAAGTATTGCTATTATTTATTGATCCTTCAGCTTCATCATTTAGGTCTAAAGTCCTACCATGATTTCTTATACTATTGGTAATGTTACTATTATTGTTAGTCTTTTTATCCGACTGCATATTGTTGTTATAAATATCACTGATATTTTCATTCTCCTTATTTTCTCCATTAGCCTTATATCTATTATTTTATTATTAACATTATTACTTCTATTAATATCGGCATTGTTATTATTACTATTAATGTTAATGTTATTAGTCATTCTGTGGTTACTAATTTCACCTATGTTTTGATAGTTACTATGCTGTTTTTATTGTTGGTAGTATTATTATAATTGCTATTGGTATTCATGCTGATATTATTATTTTTATTTCTATCTTTCCTGGCTAGTTTATGTTTTTATTATTAATCTTAGCTATTAAAGTGGACATATTTGGGAGGGTTGAATAAGAAATCCTAACTGTTTTCCTAGATATAATTCTATGATATCTATGAGAGATAGGGAAATTTTTTTCCAGAATTACTTTGAATTTGTTCTGTATATCCGATTGTATCGCACAGTTGAAAGGGATATTCAGCCATAATATATCTTTTTTATTAATTTAGGGTTCGTAGAATTACTACTATTCATCTCACCAGAGAGTATTGTATTTATTACCATTATTTTTATTTTTATTTGTGTGCATCTTAGGTTTATCTACTTCAATATTATCCGAGTTACCTATGTTCTGGTCAATGCTTCTATTTGAATTGTTGGGCCTGTACGCTAGATTAGCGTTTACTATTAATTTAATTCTACTTTTATTTCGGGCTTGGTCCGTATTGCTGCTTACGTGATTACTGATAACTTCATATTAGGAATACGTGAGGTCCCCTTATCAACGAATGTAATCTTTGGTGGTATCCAGCCTTAGTTAACGCCTCATTATAATGCTCAGAATGGGATTTAAATATATCCTTATTGGATGCTAATTTTGAAATTCTTAATGAATATTTCTACTAAAGATTCTATATATTTGGGGGATGATTTGATAATTTATTTACGTAATTCGTGATTTCGCCTTCCTTTCTAAATGGGTAAGTAGCTTGGAGTTAAGGTCTAGCGTAATATCTAGGAAGTTAACTATTTTAGTGCCCGGTTCATACGTTATACTGAGGTTGAAATCCTTAAAGAACTTATTAATTTTCTTCTAATCCTTTCTATAACAGATTTATTATTACTAGGGATAACAAACAGAGCATCATCCCTATATAGACCCCCCTGTATTTCTGGTATATCCTTGCTTATGCATTTTAATAGATATGCGCCTACTAGGTTGGTTACCTCAGCCGAATCACTGGAACCCATTGGTATATCAAAAAAATTAGGTGTATCTGCTCTAGTCCATAATTTATCTTCAAATTCTATAAATGTCTTCCTAGCTATATACATATATATATAGTCATTGAGATATAGTCATTGTAAGCTGAGACGATAAGACGTGTTTTTACTCCTCTCTGCGCCGGTCAGCAGCAAGCTTCACAGCTACATTCGTCGTAATTGACCATCACATATATTCCTGTATATTTGAAACCACGCTTTTTCCCAACTCGTGAGTAGACTTTTCCTTAACCACAAACTATTTTCATAATTTTCAAACGACCAAATATTTTCAAACACCTTCTGATAACTAAAGGATCACCCACACATTAAAAATTAGAAAAAGAGGGGAAAAAAAAGAAAAGAAAAGAAAGATAAAATAACTACAAGCTCATAATTCAAATACAAACTTCTCAGTATTACAACAAACATTCTGTACAATCAATTCTACATACTTCTCCTTAAAAAAAAAAAATAATAATAATAATTAAAAGTAATCAACAAAACGAACGAACAAAATAAAATTTAATAAAACATATCAACCAGAATGGCTAGCCACCAAAAATCCAACAAAAACTGGTCTGATAATGAAGTCGACGTTCTTATCAACACATGGCATGGCCTTACCGAAACAGAGAGCATAGGTGCTTCGTGTCTGAACGAAATTGCTAAACGAACAGTTCACCATTTGCAAACTCGATCTGAACAGCAGATCCAAAATAAATTAAAACAAATCGAAGTTACTTTTAAATTAATAAATAAACACTTCGATAAACTGAGATGTGTTTTCTCTTCGAACGCATCACAACAACAACAACAACAACCTCAACAACAACAACAACAGCTACAGCAACAACAACAACTTCAGCAGCAACAACCTCAGAGGCAACAACAACAACCTCAACAACAACAACAGGATGAACCACTCCTTGATTCATCTACAATGGCCGATTTGCTAAATGAAACGATTGACCCCCCAGTCATCAGGGTCACACAGCAGGAAGCACCACCCCTTCCTTTCACTGCCCCAGCAGCTCAATCATCATCATTGTCAACACCATCTCCTCTGCTTACTACTACTAGTACTACTCCCACTATATATCGACAAACATCTTTGTCTTGGAATCGACCTCCTCAATCATTACCACTGTCAACATCTCTTCTACTTACTACTACTACTACTACAGCTACTACTACTACTAATGCTATCTCAAGGAATTTACCTCCTACAGGTCACAAAGGTCGCCAAAACTTCAACAAACTATCATCTACACCTTTCACAGCTCACACACACACACGCACCTACACACCCACTCGAAACCCCATCATTTGCCGTGCACCATAGACTGTGCACTGATAGAGACTGCAAATTCACCCATTTACCTGGAACAAAACGCTCTATCCCCACAAACTACAACAGCAACCACCATAATACAACATCACCACAACCACCAATATCTCAAACAAGGAATCCCCAAATCTGCCGCTATTCCCAGCGAGACAGATTGTGTTTGCACAGGGATTGCCCCTTTACCCATCTCCCGGGGACTCGTCGGACATTTAAAGATAACCACTCACATAAAAATAGCCGCGGCCACAGTCACCTGCGGTTCCCTAGACAGGAAACCACCTCTTCTTCCTCTTTTTTAGCTATAATGAATCTAGCAAAAGAACTGGAAAAAAACATCCGAGCTATCACCCACCGCCATCCACCACTATTACCCCAACACATGCCATTAAAAAGCAATCAAATAAACAAATCACCAAAACAATTAAAACCATCCACTCTCGCCTCAACATTTCTGCTTAATGCCCAAGGCATCAGCCCTTCCACCAATACACAAAAATGGAAGATAAGATTCCTGGAGACTGGGTCGAGGCCCATCCAAACCACATCCCTTTCTTCGTCCTCACTGAAACCATCTTAGTGACCTCCACTTGGAAGCCGAGGTGAAAGTTAAAAATTTCAAAACCATTCGTGCTGATCGTGCTGGCAGAAGAAAGGTGGGACTGCCATTTATGTCCATGATTCATTCTCAACAGAAGCCATGAACATATTTTCGAATGGATACTGCGAAGCAGTCGCTGTATTCAGTCAAACCAACAACTTAACAGTAGTGGGGCTCTACAGACCACCCCAAACGCCCCTACCATGCTTCAAGGAATGCCTCAACAGCATAAAGTGTTTCATTCAGCAGTGTCAACACCTGACAACATTTTAATGATGGGAGATTTCAACCTTCCGGGGTTGACTGGTCTACAAACAGTCTGCCGCCAGGTTCTTCTCTCTCAACCCCTGACAGGGAGGCAGTGGAATCGCTTCTTGACTTCATGGATGACTTCTTCTTGTCCCAACTGGTACTCGAACCAACGAGATGTCACAAAAACGTCTTAGACTTAATTTTCAGCAATCACACTGATACTATCCACAATATTGCAGTGGAGAAAACCCTACTCTCCGACCATGACATGGTTCTCTGTGATCTGAGATTTCACTGGCCAAAATGCAAAACAAATGTCATTCCTCCTGTTCATCCATTTGACACTATGGATTTCCACAATGCAAACTGGGAAGCGATCAATAATGATCTTGCACAAGTCGATTGGTCCTTCACGCACACATACACACCCACTAACATCAAAAAGTCCTGGCAGTCACTTGTAGACACCATCACGAACATATGTGCAAGACACACCCCATTAAGATCTGCAAACAAATCTAAGTGTCGAATCCCTAGAAATAGAAAATCTCTCATAAGGAAAATTAAAAGAATCAACAAAAAGATCAACATGCTGAAATACTGTCAACAGCAACACACCAACCTGACTGCCATCTCGTCGCTAGAGATTAAAAAACATAAACTCCAAAACAACATGATGTCTATCATCAATAGTCAGCGAAGAGCTGAAGAGGCCTGGGCCATTGAGAAGATCAAACTCAATCCCAAAGTGTTCTTTTCATTTGCAAAAAAAACACAGTCACTGGTTCTACTGTTGGCCCTCTGATTGATGAAAATGGTACTCTTCAAGACAATGCCAAAACCATGGGAGAGATATTGCAGAAACAATATTGCTCTGTTTTCAGCAATCCTGATATGACTGATCTGGGCTGTATCAGTGATATTACTCCCAATATCGGACATAACCTTTAGCGCTCCTGATGTCTTAGCAGCAATAAAGGAAATGAAGCATAATTCAGCAGTTGGTCCCGATAGGTTCCCTGCTTGTGTCTTGAAAATGTGTCAAAACCAACTTGCACCCCCTCTAGCCAATCTGTGGCAGAACTCACTGGATGCTGGATATATACCAGAAGACCTTCTATCCCAGTCTGTTGTCCCAGTTTTCAAAAAAGGAAACAAATCGCTTGCCGTGAATTACCGTCCAATCTCACTCACCTCTCATATCATTAAGGTATTTGAGAGAGTGCTGAGATCGCGTATGACTTACTTCCTTAAGAGTCATAATATGCTGAACCCCAACCAGCATGGATTCCGTAATGGGAGAGATTGCCTGACGCAGCTACTGCATCATTTTGATGACATTTTGAGAGCCTTGGGAGAGGGTTCCAACACTGATGTCATCTACCTTGATTTCAGCAAGCCTTTGACAGGGTTGATCATAAGATCCTTCTGAGAAAGCTGTCCAATATTGGTGTCACTGGAAAGCTGCTGCAATGGATCAAGTGCTTCCTCTCTAACAGAACCCAACATGTTGTAGTCGAGGGAGTCAAATCCAGCCCAGCCAAAGTCAGCAGTGGTGTCCCACAAGGCACTGTGGGGCCCACTTCTCTTCATCATCTACATAAATGATATTACTGACACCATCAAACACAGCAACATCAGAACCTTCGCTGATGATTCCAAGCTCCAGAAGGTCATCAATGGCGTGGATGACCGAATAAACCTTCAGTCAGACCTACTGGCTGTTGTCCAATGGGCGGAAAAGAATAACATGTTGCTAAATGAAGACAAATTCGAACTGATCCACTTTGGAAGGGAGGACGCTCTGAAACTCCCATACTCTCTTCCTTCTGGAGAAATTCTCATGGCATCCAACAACATCAGAGACCTGGGAGTAACAGTGGACAACAACATAAGCTGGGCTACACATATAAGCAGCAAAGTTGACATGGCCCGCAGAATGTGTTCCTGGATTCTCAGAACCTTCCAGTCGAGAGATTCCCACGCTATTATCCTTCTCTTCTCCACTTTTGCCCGACCCCACCTTGAATACTGCTGTCCACTGTGGTCTCCCTACACAAAACAAAATATTATGAGAATTGAAGCTCCCCAAAGGTCAATCACAAAAAAGATAGATGACATGTCAGACCTTGACTACTGGGGTAGACTAGAGAAGCTGAAATTGTATTCACTCCAACGACGCCGTGAACGCTACATTATCTGTATGATGTGGAAAATATTCCATCAGCACTGTCCGAATGATGTTGGCATCACCTTCAAAATGCATCCAAGGCTTGGACCACGTTCCATCCGTCCACAACAAAAATCTAAATCGCATCACATAACGACAATACGGCACAACTATTTCACCTCATTTGGACCTGCTCTCTTCAACATTACACCAGGACACGTCAAAAAAGAAACTGACACACAAAATTCAAGAAGTCTTTGGACAAATTCCTTCAAACAGTACCGGACAAACCACCCACACCCGGATATGTCTCCGCAAACAATAACTCTCTGCTCGAATGGGCCTTGGTGCCCAAATCCTGAACTGAAAGACTTCGCCAGGTGGTGCTATTAAGTTAGACATGGCCTGGGCCAATACTGGCCAAAAACCTTTCTAAGTTATTCTAAGTTATATATATATATATATATATATATATATATATATATATATATATTATATATATGTATATATATATATAATATATATATACATATATATATATATAATATATATATATATATATATATGTATATATTGTTATCAAAAAAGGGGGTCGAATTAATAATTATTAATAAATTCGACCAAGCAGTATTCGGTATGTAAAGACCATTTACGGTATATTTGAAGTATATTTGAAGTATTATAAATTAATACTTATAAATTAATACTTTATAAATTAATACTTCAAATATATATGTATATATATATATATATATATATATATATATAATATATATGTGTGTGTTGTCTGTGTATATATATATGTATGCATATACATATATATTGTTATATGACGGCGATTTATTAGTGTTTGCATCTGTTAATCTATGGTATTTCATTATTTTAATGTTTTCTATTTCAATTAATTTAATTTTTGACTTTCTTAATTCGCAACTTGTAATAATTCGCAACTCTTCGCTATCTTTTAGCAATTCGCAGACAAAACCTGTTCGGAGTTTTTAAGTCTTCCTCCAAGAAGCAATATATGCGTGTATATCTGTCTGTATGTATGTGTGTTTGTATGTGTATGTATATATATATATATAATATGTGTGTGTGGTGTGTGTGTGTGTGTGTGTGTGTGTGTGTGTGTGTGTGTGTGTGTGTGGTGGCGCGCGTGTGTGTGTGTGTGTGTATGTATGATTGATATATATATATATATATGTGTATATGTATGTATGTACGTGAGTGTTTGTGCATTTATAAATATACATTTATTTATAAGTATATATGCATATATACATATATACTTATATATATGTATATACATTTCTATGAATGTGTATTTGTGTGAATATGTATGTGTGTGCATGTGTGTGTTTGTGTGTGTGCGTTCATATTGTTCTCATTGTTTTCCTATGTCTTTCATATTCTGGACATTTAACAAAATCTTTTTATCTTTGTTATTGTTGAGCCTGTTTTGTGATGCGCTCGTATTATTCGAGAAAACTTTATAATATTCATACAAATCTCCCCCAGATAACATTCAACTGGAATCAATGTCTCCCAGAACGAAAGACTTCTTCCTCTCTTATTTTGGTATCTTTTATTCATTTATTTTTCATTGTTTATTTCAAATCTGTGCTTTTTTTTTACTTTCACATAAATTGTCCGTGTATGTATTCTGATATATACATGTATGTATGTATGTATGCATGCATGTATGTACGCTTGCATGCATGTTTGTATGTATGTGAGTATGCATACACACTCACACACATACTCACACACACACACACACACATATGTGCATGTACACATATAATACAGTTCTATATTTAAGAGATGAGGAATTATGTACATTATTTACATTATTTACATTATTTACATTTGACGGATATTTATGCTCATCTTGTTTGTTATTAACACGACGTTTCGGCTGGTATACCTTCCAGCCTTCGTCAGGTGTCATGAGGAAATTTCGAACCTGGGTTCTCATTCCTAAGGTATATTTCGATTTTATTATTAATATAATTATTATTATTATCATTATTACAATTATTATTATTATTATTATTATTATTATTATCATCATCATTTCGCAGTTTCAAACATTGGCCATAAAATTGATTGTGAATATACTAGGATAGGACTTATCATTATTATTATTCAGGTCACTGCCTGGAATCGAACTTGGAATCTGGAGGTTAGTAGCCCGTGCTCTTAACCACTACGCCATATGCCCGTGGGCATATGTACACATATGTATGTGTGCATGTTCAGGTGTGTGCGGACATGTATTTCTCTGTCTCCACCACTCTCTCTCTCTCTCTCTCTCTCTCTCTCTCTCTCTCTCTCTCTCTCTCTCTCTCTCTCTCTCTCTCTCTTCTCTCTTCTCTTCTCTCTCTCTCTCTCTCTTTCTAGGCATACATACATAAATATGTGTGTGTGTGTGGTTCAAAATTCTACAAAAACAAAGAAAAAAAGAAAGGAGAGGGACAGGTGAATGAACAAGAAGCAACATATGTCAGTTTGACTCTCTGGAAAAATGCCCGTCTTTCGAGCCTTAGACAGAGAGAGAGAGAGGGAGAGAAAGAGAGAGAAGAGAGAGAGAGAGAGAGAGAGAGAGAGACGCTCCTGAACTTCTTTTTTCTTTTCATATTTTGCTTTGTTGTTTTTACCAATTTCTTACATTTTGTGGAAGAATCGAGAGTTAAGGAAGATATGTTCTTTTTTCTATTTTCTTTTCTATTTCTCTTGTTCTACACTTGCGCAAAACCCAAATTTTGGGAGAGTGGGGGCAGAGTCATTAGATCGATCCGTACGGCAACTGGTATTTAATTTATCGACCCGACAAGTTATCGATCCCAATCGAATTGGAATTTAATATTCGACCCCGAAAGGTTGAAAGGCAAAGTCGACCTCGGCGGGATTCGAACTCGGAACGTATTAAGGTAGATATCTCGTTAGAAAGATATATGGGTAAAAAGGCATGTAGATAGAGAGATCGATCGATAGAGAGAGGAGGGGGAGAGATAGAGAAAGACACAGGAGAGACAGAGACAGAGAGACAGAGACAGACAGACACATACATACATATTTGGATAGAGAGATTGATAGAGAGAGAGGGAGAGAGAGAAAGAAAGACACAAGTTCGCAGACGGACAGACAGACAGACAGACAGATAGATAGATAGATAGATAGATAGATAGATAGATAGATAGATAGATAGATAGATTAGATAGATAGATATAATAGCAAGATAGATAGATAGATAGATAGATAGATAGATTATAATAGATAGATAGATAGATAGATAGATAGATATAGCAAGATAGATAGATAGATAGATAGATAGATAGATGATAGATAGATAGATAGATAGATAGATAGATAGCAAAGATAGATAGATAGATAGATAGATAGATAGAGATAGATAGATAGATAGATAGATAGATAGATAGATATATAGATAGCAAGATAGATATGTTTCTTTATTAGCCACACAGGGCTGCACCAGATAGAACAAATTACAAGGTAGAGCTTTTCTTTTGAAGGTATTAAAAAAAAAAAAAAAAAAAAAAAAAAAAAAGGAAGGGGGAGGTTCGATCAAAAGGGATCGTAAAAGGAGAGAAAGAGGACAAAAATAAGGGGGGTTAAAAAAAAAAAAAAAAAAAAAAAAAAGGGGGAGAGGAAAAAAAAATGATCAATAGGGATCGTTATCACAGAAATGTCAATATGAAGTGTAAAGGGGAGGACAGGTGAGGTTTACCCGTGGAAAGAAAAGCCTACGGAAAAGACCACGGTAACCTCGGTCAATGAAGTCACATGTTATATTTCTTTTTTTTTTTTTTTTTTTTTTTGCAAATAAGCAACTCTCTGTTTTCGATTTCTGGGTTCATAGGACTATGCTCAAGGTGGCTTCGTCATTCATACGTGCCATTCTTGCTACATTCACCCATCTTTTTTTAAACATTCGCTAGACAAAACTTGCCTCTCTACTCTCACTTTCCTTTTCAAGTGTACTTGAAGAAGTTGATGAGAGATTGACCAGAGAGGAAAGTGTTTGTCTCCAATCCTTTCAGACGCGTCCACCAGATACATTCTTTCGCCATAGCCACAAGGATGATGAAAATAGCTCTTCCTTCCCGTTTGAAGGAAGGAGGCGTGACAATATTGACGATAGACTCAGCTGATAAACCGACTCGTCCCACACGTGACAGCAGTTGTTCGACATAAGCCCACAGGTCGGAAATTGTTGGACACTGAACGAGTGCGTGCAGAACGGTTTCGTCGCTCTGACCGCATCTCGGGCAGGTCGGCCCCATGTTTCTCGAGCCGTGTCTGTAGAGCTTATCCCGAACGGTAGCGCTTCTCGGTAGCACTGCCAGGCCAGGGATCTCTGGAAGTTGTCCATGGGCCCTGGCCCGAAAGTCGTCCCGAACAGGCGGGTCAGGTACTCCTCGTCGACGTCCAGGTTCGCCCCGAGCTCGTCGTCGTACCTCCCCTCCACTAAACCCCTATAGAATGCTTTGGTTGTGTTGAAGTCACTTAAGGTCGACCCAGGACGGCAGAGTTGCTTGAGAGCAACGCGACACTCGCGGTGCCATTCGCCCTTCCTCGGCCTCTTTTTGATCCACGACTGCAGTTCGGTCATGGAGACGAGCTGCGGGAAAGCGTGCCTCACAAACGGCGACCACACCTGTTCACCGTCGTCTACATAGAGCCAGAGATGTCGCAGTCTCAGCGCGTGTCTGCGCATCATCAACCACGGCATGCCCAGCCCTCCTTTTAACGGGTGTTGACAGCAAATGGATCGCCTGACCATCGGGACGCATCCTTTCCACAAGAAGCGAAAGAGGATGCGTTGTAGTTTGGTGATGGTAGGGTCGGGACAAGGTACGACGGTCAGGCGGTAGTAGATGACGGACGCGATGTACGTGTTCGCCACCTCCGCTCGACCTTTTAGGGACAGTTTCCTCTCGGCCCATTGCCGGGCGAGAGTGACCACCCTACTCGTTATCTCGTTCCAGTTCTTCTCCACTTGGAAGATAGATAGATAGATAGATAGATAGATAGATAGATAGATAGATAGATAGATAGATAGATAGATAGATAGATAGATAGATAGATAGATAGATAGCAAGATAGATAGATAGATAGATAGATAGATATGTTTCTTTATTAGCCACACAGGGCTGCACACAGATAGAACAAATTACAAGGTAGAGCTTTTCTTTTGAAGGTATTAAAAAAAAAAAAAAAAAAAAAAAAAAAAAATAGGAAGGGGGAGGTTCGATCAAAGGGATCGTAAAAGGAGAGAAAGAGGAACAAAAAAGGGGGGTAAAAAAAAAAAAAAAAAAAAAAAAAAGGGGGAGAGGAAAAAAAAAAAAAAAAAAAATGATCAATAGGGATCGTTATCACAGAAATGTCAATATGAAGTGTAAAGGGGAGGACAGGTGAGGTTTACCCGTGGAAAGAAAAGCCTACGGAAAAGACCACGGTAACCTCGGTCAATGAAGTCACATTTTTATTTCTTTTTTTTTTTTTTTTTTTTTTTTGCAAATAAGTAACCTCTGTTTTTCGATTTCTGGGTTCATAGGACTATGCTCAAGGTGGCTTCGTCATTCATACGTGCCATTCTTGCAACATTCACCATCTTTTTTTAAAACATTCGCTAGACAAACTGCCTCTCTACTCTCACTTTCCTTTTCAAGTGGTACTTGAAGAAGTTGATGAGAGATTGACCAGAGAGGAAAGTGTTTGTCTCCAATCCTTTCAGACGCGTCCACACCAGATACATTCTTTCGCCATAGCCACAAGGATGATGAAAATAGCTCTTCCTTCCCGTTTGAAGGAAGGAGGCGTGACAATATTGACGATAGACTCAGCTGATAAACCCGACTCGTCCCACACGTGACAGCATTTGTTCGACATAAGCCCACAGGTCGGAAATTGTTGGACACTGAACGAGTGCGTGCAGAACGGTTTCGTCGCTCTGACGCATCTCGGGCAGGTCGGCCCGTGTTTCTCGAGCCGTGTCTGTAGAGCTTATCCCGAACGGGTAGCGCTTCTCGGTAGCACTGCCAGGCCAGGGATCTCTGGAAGTTGTCCATGGGCCCTGCCCGAAAGTCGTCCCGAACAGGCGGGTCAGGTACTCCTCGTCGACGTCCAGGTTCGCCCCGAGCTCGTCGTCGTACCTCCCCCCACTAAACCCCTATAGAAGCTTTGGTTGTGTTGAAGTCACTTAGGTCGACCCAGGACGGCAGACTTGCTGAGAGCAACGCGACACTCGCGGTGCCATTCGATAGATAATAGATAGATAGATAGATAGATAGATAGATAGATAGATAGATAGATAGATAGATAGATAGATAGATAGATAGATAGATAGATAGATAGATAGATAGCAAGATAGATAGATAGATAGATAGATAGATAGATAGATAGATAGATAGATAGATAGATAGCAAGATAGATAGATAGATAGATAGATAGATAGATAGATAGATAGATAGATAGATAGATAGATAGATAGATAGATAGATAGATAGATAAATGCTGTATTCACTGTTTTGTGCGCTTTCTTTTTTGTATTTTCTTGCATTTAGTTGATGAACGGAGTTGTATGATGTGAGAATCCCCAAACAAATCTCTATTACGAATGAATATGAATATATATGTGAATATATATATATAAGAGAGAGAGAGATGTAGAGAGAGAGATACTCTGTCTGTCTATGTATCCCTCTGTCTGTCTACCTGTATCTTTCTCTCTCTTTCTCTCTCTCTCTCTCTCTCTCTATCTCTCTCTCTGTCTATCTATCTATCTATCTATATATATATATAATTGTTACTAAACGCGACTAAGTGTATCAAGACACCTACATTGCTAGAAATAAGAGCTAAAATACTCTAATTCTGTAGGAAAGGCACAAAATCTATACATATATGCTCACAGGGGCTGTAATCGCACAAAAACAACGACTCGAGAATAATATATATATATATATATGTATTATATATATATATATATATATATATATATATATATATATATATATATATATAATATATCAAGATTAATCAGCCGAATTGCTAAGATGATCTGGTTCTTGACTGATGACTGAGGCTTCGAATGTCCCGTCCTGTGGTTCTTGTGTCGTCTCTGTGGTGTTTCATGTTCTTGTCCATGTCTGTAATTATTTTTACTGTTTACCTACATATATATATATATATATATATATATATATATTATAATATAGATATATATATATATTATATATATATATATATATATTAATATTTCTAAATCTCTCTAAAGAGATTACGGCAGCGGTACTGGATATTGTCCGTAGCGATGCCTGCTGGGTTCAGCTACTCCACATTGATACGAGGCAACTACCGCGAAACTAGTCTGTGGTTGTCAAACCAGCAAGGGGAAGCTGCTGACCTCCCCTGTTAGAAAGTTATAATGGACACATGTTTGTGTGTCACATAGCTAGCTGGAGCCGATGGCCTCTTGGAGATAATCAACGGCAGCATTCGTCCTATTTTCCTGGACTGCTATGTTAGCTTGGCGATAACTATTAATATATATATATATATATATATATATATATATATCGTGATGCATATTTGCCATTTGAATATGGCTAACCCCTAAGGGTGGATACTACTGTAGTTTGTAGCCCCAGGAAGATATCTCCTCCAGCTGGCTATAGACACACTATCTGTGCCCTCTCAGTATTTGTGAGAGGGCACAGTAGCATCCACCCTTAGGGGTTAGCCATATTCAAATGGCAAATATGCATCACGATGTGTTACCGCTACCGTTTATAACTCGCTCTGAGATTTATCATTGTTTGATTTCACTTTTTCAATATCAGTGTCAATCGACACTGGAAAAAGTATATGTATTTGTGAAGGGAGCTGACTTCTCGTCGACAATCATGATTGTCACACGCTGATGATAGGTAAACACCTTGAAACTCGAGTCCGTGTGTATCATGAGTTGAAGACGGGGAGGATGACTTCCCTTCACAAATACTGAGAGGACACAGATAGTGTGTCTATAGCCAGCTGGAGGAGATATCTTCCCGGGGCTACAAACTACAGTAGCATCCACCCTTAGGGGTTAGCCATATTCAAATGGCAAATATGCATCACGATGTGTTACCGCTACTGTTTATAACTCGCTCTGAGATTTATCATTGTTATATATATATATATATATATATAATATATATATATATATATATATATATATATATATATATACACGAGGGGCGTTCAATAAGTAATGCCCCTGACCCACTTCCCATAGCAGTAGAGCAACGAAACTTGGCACAGTTATTAGTCTTTTTCTACATAGGAACCACCCAGAGTTACACATTTCTCCCATCGTTTGATGCAGCTCTGGAGACCGTTTTTGTAGAAGACCCCAGCTTGGTCCTCCAACCACGACGTGACTTCAGAAATCAAGGCTGCATCATCTGGGAAACGCTTTCCTTTCAAAAACAACTTCATGGCTGGGAAGAGGTGAGAATCAGAGGGTGCAAGGTCAGATGGGGGTGGGAGTTCATAGCCGCACGCCTGTGCTTCTGATCTGGTGATACGCGAGTTGTGGACCGGTACGTTGTCCTGCAGGAGGAAGATGCCTTTGCTGATCTTGCCCCGCCTCTTGATTTTGATAGCTTCTCTTAATTTCTTCAAAAGTGAAGCATAATAGGCTCCTGTAATTATGGTACCTTTTGCCAGGAAATCTGTCATCACTACTCCGTCCTGGTCCCAGAAGACTGTGAGCATAACCTTGCCAGCGGAGGGTTGCACCCTTGCCTTCTTTGGAGGCGGTGAGTCACGGTGCTTCCACTGCATTGACTCGGCTTTGGTCTCTGGATCATAGTGATGGACCCAGGTTTCATCCTGTGTAATCAGACATTTGAAAAAAGTTGACTCATCTTCTTGGCACATCTCCAAATTCATCCTCGAGCACTCGACGCGTTCTTGCTTCTGGAAAGATGTGAACAACAAGGGAATCCATCTGGCAGACACCTTTTGCATATGCAAATGGTCATAAATGATAGTTTCCACAGACCTGGTACTAATCTTGACCTCATGGGCTATTTGGCGAAGAGTTATGCGTCGATCTTCCAAAATGGCAGCCTCAACTTGACAGACAGATACCTCATCAATGGCAAAAGGGGGGCGACCAGATCTGGGGTCTGTTTCCACAGAGTTCCGACCATGTTTGAATTCACGATGCCAGCGTTTTACAAGGTCATATGATGGGGCATCATCACCATAAGTTGCTTTCATTTCATCAAAAGTCTCTCGTTGTGTGCGTCCTTTCAAATACAAAAACCGGATCACTGTTCGACACTCAACAGGCTCCATTTCACACTTAACTCAGTTCAAACACCTGTAAATCAGAAACCACAATTAGTTCAGGGGTGTAATTTATCACCTAATCTGTGGAGATATGGATAATTGCACATGCAAAATTTCAGCTAGATCAAGTGGGTCAGAGCATTACTTATTGAACGTCCCTCGTATATATATATATATATATATATATTATATATATATATATATATATATATATATATATATATATATATATATAAACTTAGATATGTTTCGACCAAAGATTGGTCCAGGCCATGTCTAACTTAATACCACCACCTGATAGGATTATCTAAATCCTGTTTAAATCAAGTTTTTTTTTATGGTCCATTCAAGTAGTGAGTTCTTGTTGGGTGAGTTGTATCCAGGTATGGGTGGCTTATCCGGTATTCCTTGAAGATATCTGTCCAGACTCCGTTTAAAGGTGATGGGATCCTTTTCCTCTGGGACAATGTTTAACAGAGCAGGGCCTGTTGAGGAAAAGAAATTATGTTGCAGTGTACCTATACGCTGTGATCCTGAATTGGGCAAGGGACGTATGGCCAGTGGTCCCAGCCTTGGATGAATCTTCAAACTAATGTTCAAGTCGTTTGGGAAATGTTGGCGGTATATTCTCCACATCGTACAAATGATGTACCGCTCACGGCGACGCTGGAGAGAGTAGAGTTTCAAGGCTTTAAGGCGGTCCCAGTAATCGAGATCAGTCATGCCTTCAATTCGTTTAGTGACCACAAGGGGCAGCAGTATTCGAGGTGTGGCCGTACAAGGGGTGGGGGGAAGTGGAATGATGACACCTTGTTCTCTGGACCGGAACGTTCTTAAGATCCAGGAACTCATCTTACTAGCTATATCAACCATGTTGTTGATGTGGGCACTCCAACTGAGATTGTTATCTACAATTACACCCAGGTCTTTGGTATTGTTAGAGGCTGTGAGCGGTTCCCCTGAAGGAAGAGAGTATGGCTGTTTTAGTGAGGAGTTTCTTCCAAATGCATCAGCTCAAATTTTCCCTCGTTCACTTGCATTTTGTTTCTGTCTGCCCATTGACTCACAGCATATAGATCAGACTGGAGTTGAGTTCGGTCTTCTTCATTGATGATTTACTGGAGCTTGGTGTCATCAGCAAATATTTTCACTTTGCAGTGATTTACGACACTGGAAAGGTCATTTATGTAAATTATAAAGAGGAGCGGGCGGAAGACAGTCTCCTGAGGGACACCACTGACATATATAGAGGATGCGATTGATAAATTGTCGCCATTTTATAATTCTAATTTCACTCATGTGGGTTGTTTGGTTTTGATTTTGTCGACTACACAGTATAGTAGAGTCAGTTGGGCACCGTCTGTGAGAAAAGCAGCACCATGACGCAATTCACTCTGCCAGAAATTTGGAAACGACATGCTTTACTGCTTGACATTCACGTCAGAAGCTCCAATACAAACATTTCAGTGTGTTGGGTGTCAATCTGAGGACAGTGCAATCTGAGGACATGTACCGAGAGTGGTATTAATCAAACATTCTGTCAACATCATGGTGTTTGGAATCACTAGTGATAGTGACGTTAGCGAATCACTATCACTAGTGATGGCGACGTTATGCCTCCATTTATCTTCCCACATGGCCTCAGACTCAACATGGAGGCGTATATCAAGTGCCTGAAGGAGGTAGTGCTGCCCTGGGTCAAGAGAGTGGCTGCTGGAAGACCCTACGTCTGGCAACAGGACTCTGCACCATGCTACACAAGCAGGAGAACCCAGTCATGGCTATCAGATAATTTCTGCGACCATATCCCCCCTAACATCTGGCCACCTAATTCCCCAGATTGCAACCTCCTTGATCATTATGTGTGGAGCGCAGTTGAGCGAGAGACCAGAAAAACTCCTTGTAACACCAAAGATGGATTGAAGGCAAGGATTATGGCAGCATTGACCAACTTAAACAAGGAGACCGTCCAGAAGAGTTGCAGAAGATTCCGAAGTCCTCTGGAGGCCGTGGTCGAAGCCATTGGCGAATTTATTAAATAAATTTACTCTTCAGTATTTCAAGAAATTTTAAAGCAATTTTAATAAATATATCTATTAAAATGAGATGTCAGTGTTATTTTCATTTTTGCGTAATTTAGACGACAATTTACTCATCGCACCCTGTATATATATATATATATACATATATATCAAAAGGATGTATTATAATACTATTCCACAGTCATAGCAACAATAGAATAATACTAATCCACATATACAAAAACACCCATACCAACAATCCAACATACCTCCATCATCAGCTGCCCCATGGATATCGTTATGGTTTCGACATTTAGGCAGTACCATTCAATCCGGCGATGTCAATAGCACTAAAATAAGTGTTGTTTGGGAACAAACAAACCAAAGAAGCCACAACTCTCAAACACATTTACCCAATGTACATTCGTATCGATGAATAAATTCAATAAGTAAATTACAACCAACTTCTAACTACGTAACTAAACAGCGACAACTCTTTTAAAGTCATACAAACATGATAATCCCTACCGTCTTCCGTAGTATAATATAAAAGTAAAAGCTTAATAACCACATTATTTCAATCAATCAATTTATAGACAGGATAAAACACTAACTTTGATAAAACTACAACAAAGAGACATGTAAACCACTGTTCATTCTATCGGTATATTGGGTCATCCCATAAAAAATGCGGGTTTTTAAATACTTCCTTTATTTTTCAAAATTAAGTTCTTTTTTAATCTAAAAAGTACTCTCCTTCATTTTCTACAATGCTCTTCCATCTATCTGGTAGACTTTCGAAACCCGTCTTCCTAAATTCGTTTGTCTTTGACGAAAAACATTCCTCAAATACTGTTCTGACCTCGTCTACAGAATTCATAGTTTTTCAGCCCAAATGATTTTGAAGACTGCGGAATAGATTATAATCAGATGGGTCAATGTCCGGCAAATATGGTGGATGGTGCATCGTTTCCCATTCAAACTGCTCCAGCTTTTGGAATGTCATCCTCGCTGTATGTGACTGAACATTATCCTAATGGAAGAAGACCTTTCGTCTTGAACCGAAGATGGTCTTTTTACTTCTAGCGCTGACTTAAGCCGCTCAAGCTGCTCGCAGTAGATCTTTGTTATCGTTTGGTTTGGGTTTAAAATCTCAAAGTGGACTAAACTTTTCATATTCCACCAAACAGATAACAACACATTATGTAGGTGAAGCCTGGGGTGCCTATGTTTCTCCTTTCCCTACCTTCTGTCTTCGGTGCCTGACATATTTCTCGTCACCAGTCACTATTCGATCCAAAAAAAGGTTCATTCGTGAGACGTAACAGCAAAGAGCACACATTAGACTCGGAAAGTTTGTGAGGAACACATCGACCCAATTTGCTGACTTTTCCGATGGCACTACCAAGCTTCTCTGGTAGTTCCTCAACAGATATGATGGGATTTTGTTCCACCATGGTTTGCAGGATGCCCTTATCGAGCTGTACAGATCTTCCAGGACAAGACTCGTTTTCTAACAATTTCCTTAAGGAAGGTTTCTTTTGGTGGCATTGGTATGTCCTTAAGGGATGCGTTAATCTCGAACAACTCCATTTGCGGTGTCGGTTAAGGTAGCAGAATCTCAAGGAGACTGTATATGAATATTTGAGTAGTTGAATGAATTATCTTATTATGGATAATTCGAATTAACCGATGCCTGGGTAGCAAATTCACATCAGAAAAAACACGGTTGAGGTTGCGTGACTAGGGCATAGATTACGTGCTTTCGTGTGGAAATTTGTATGTTTATTTTAAAAATATAAATATATGAAAGAATGGAGTTGAACGACGAATTAACAAAATTCCTTTATTTTCGACATATGTTTCGAAGGCTGCATATTCCTAATTGCGAAGGAATGAGGAGTACATTATGCCGCTTTCTCATCAGGAAAAGCAAGGAACTTATATCAACATCAAAATGCACAAAACACTTTTAGATGATTGCTCACACGGAGCCCATAGCGATAATGAGTGTCTCTTTAAAATATTCCTTTATAAGGAGTGACGTCAAAATGGTTGGATGTAGAAGAATCTAGAATGTTCTAAAGGTTCAAGGGTTCAAACGAAGTTGGAGGAGAGAGGCATAAGAATAGGAAGGTGAAAGGGTGCAAGGTCGTATGAATGGTGAGTTATGTTATTTTCTTTTGTGAATGAGTGCCTGTGTGTGTGACTGTATATAACTGCATTAATGTGTGTGTGTGTATGTGTGTGCATGATTGTGTATGTGGATGGGTAGATGTCAGAAAACAGACAGTGGTGAGGTGACAGGTTTGAGTCTGTGTGTTTGATGGTGCTTACTATAGATAGAGGGAAAGAGAGAGAGAAAGAGAGAGAAAGAGAGAGAAAGAGGAGGGCGAGGTAGAGGGACAAAGGCAACACATACCTCACTGGGTTGGGTAGTAGTTCTTTGAAAGTATAAAAAAAATTTTTTTGACTGTGGGGGTGAAATATATAAAAAAGGAGTTATATTAATTAAAATTCAAGGGGTTATCTATATTAATCATTATTCATATGAGTGAAAGGTGAGTTTTTGCCAGTGCATGCACCTGTAGGACCTCTCGACGATTGTGTTTATTAAAGGGAATTTGGCGAACAAAATATGAAAAAGTTCGGAATTACAGACGTCACAAAGTTTCCTGCCCTTATCAAACGGAAAGGACACCGACAATATGGACCATTCCAGCTTGAAAAAGCGGCATAATGTACTCCTCATTCCTTCGCAATTAGGAATATGCAGCCTTCGAAACATATGTCGAAAATAAAGGAATTTTGTTAATTCGTCATTCAACTCCATTCTTTCATATATTTATATTTTTAAAATAAACATACAAATTTCCACACGAAAGCACGTAATCTATGCCCTAGGCACGCAACCTCAACCGTGTTTTTTCTGATGTGAATTTGCTACCCAGGCATCGGTTAATTCGAATTATCCATAATAAGATAATTCATTCAACTACTCAAATATTTATATATATATATATATATATATTGTGTGTGTGTGTGTGTGTGTGTGTGTGTGTGGTGTGTCTGTGTGTGTGTGTGTGTGTGTGTCTGTGTGTGTGTGTGTGTGTGTGTGTGAGTGTGTGTGTGTGTGTATGTATATGTATATGTATGTATGTATATATATTATGTCAGGTCACTTTTGTGTGCTACTGGTAATATGTAACCCAGTACAACATGTTGCATGGTCGGGTCGTCGGCGACTAAACCGGTAACCCCACCAAGCTTGCTTGGTGAGGAGGGTGTTTATTGGACACCCTGCGGGATGAAGAGCAATACCCGTCAAAAGGCGGAGGAATTCTTGAGAGTCAACGGCCATCCAATAAATGTCTTAAGGCTGTATCATGCGCGGGGACATAGAAATAATCGGACTGAATACCCGATCGCGCGGTTAAACCATTGGGAGTGAAGGACTCCTAGCCTTTGTTAGGGTATCCTTCTAGAGAAGGTAACTCAGGTAACTGGGATAACTCCGACATAAAACCTGCGGCTCAGTGGTTACCGACGATGTTGACTTGTTCTTCTTTTCGGATTATGGATGCTGTTGCTTAGTGAGTGGTATTGACTCAGTGCACAGCCTTTCCTCACTTTAAAAGAAAAACTTCTTGCACAGGCATTGCACGATAACAACATTGATTAAGCTTCGTGCAATGGCCATACTCGATAACGAGGGGGCAGCCACCATGTTAGTATGTATGTATGTATGTATGTATATCTTTTAATTGTTTCAGTCATTGAACTGCCGCCATGTTGGTTCACCGCCTTGAAATTTCAGTCGAACAAATCGACCTCAGAACTTCTTTAAACAGTGTACTTATTTCATTGGTCTCTTTTGCTGAACCGGAAGTCCATCTGGGCCCGTTGCTGACTCCGAACTCATCTCATCAATGGCTGATATTATATCTTCCACCTGTACATCGATGTAATTATTGGTTACCTTTCTTTCTCGTGTAGACCTACGGCTTACTTTTTGTATCTTTCCCAGTGGAGATCTAAAAACACTGGAATTGTTTGGTTGGTATTCACTTAACCTCACAGGCTCTAGACTCAGTCACCTATTTTCTTTTCACAGTGGCCCAATTTTGTAGCGCAATGAGGCAAATTCTTTTGCAAACTTGTTGAAGGCTTTAATATTCATTTTTATGTTTTCTACCAACTTGGTTTCTCTTTCTTCTCTTTCTTTTCTTAAGAAAATCTGAGTTTATTTTCGATCTCTAAGAGTGTCGCTTTGAGGTGGGATTTTTCGCTTTAATTAAAGTTTTGTATCAAATTTACTTAAGATATTTACTCCCCGTCTCATAAGGGTTTTTATGTATTGAGAAGCAAGATTTTTATGTATAGTGGCTCTCCTCTCTGGGACAAATTTTTTGCATATGGATTGCCTATTGGACTTGAATCTTTGGAGTTTCATATCACTGTCTTGTGTAAAATTTTAAGCGAAATTTGAGTATCTATTTTTCAATTGACTTCCAGCCTGGATAGGGTTTGAGTGCTATCTATGTGGAATACGACTTTAGTTTTGGACCATACATTGTATGTTCTATTGTGATGTGGTCTGAGAAAATCATCGCTGATGTCTTCACATTGCGGACAAGTTCCACATTGTTGATGCAGCCACAGTTTAAGACGTTATTGTTTTTGTGTTGGAAAGAGTATCGTTCGCTCGATGAACATCGTTTCTCGTGAAATCAGAGATTTTGCTTGATTGCGCTCTTTGCGTGTCATTCTCCTGAGATTATGTTGCCTTCGTGCCATCTGATGTGGGGCAAGTTGAAATCAACCCTCAGAAGTACGTTGATGCATTGATCTAGTTTTTTAGTACATCTTTTATAATTTCAAATCTTTTCTCAAACTTACCGTCTGATTTGAGGCACTGGGTGGGCGATATAACGTTCATATAAGTTGCTTTCGATGTACTACGAGTGCAACACATCAATCGTATGTGTTTATGCACCAGTATATGTATCTTTCTTTTTGATAGAGCAATGCGTGAATTGTTATTCCTTCATTTAACTCTCTTTTATTTGTCTAAATGAATCTGTCAGAGAGGAGAGAAAAAAAATAATCTCACAAAAGTGATATTTTGTCGTTTTATCATATAAACTCTCTTTTCTTTTTAATCTTTTCC
>NC_043005.1:1812651-1820151 GCF_006345805.1 Octopus sinensis | reverse complement strand
CAAACTAAAAACCACGCTGAAAGGGGAATTGTGAGAAAAGTGACGGCGGGGCCCCATAGCATTCCAGAGAAAACATTCCAAAGGCGTTACCAATAATGTCAAAACCGCTGGAAGAAGTGAGCGAACTCCCGAGGGAAGTATTTTGAAGGTAATTGAATAAACTTTATGAAATATACAACATTGTTTCTTTATGCCCAAAGGTCGGATGCTTTTTGATTGCCCCAAGTTATCTGACAGGCAGCTCCCAACACCGGGATTAATGCAGCGACTCACTGTGCCTATTTTGTATGTGTGCGTGTGTGTGTGTGTGTGCATGTGTTTGCGTGTGTATGTCGCAAAAAGTTTCAACAAGATTTACAGTAACCAATTCCGTTGTCAAATTCGGAATATTCTTCCCCTGTGGTGGTTGTAGGGCCCTGAGAGACCCTGTCGTGTGCAAGCCCTTAAACTGTTGTCAAACTCAGCTGCAACCATTTCATCGAAATGGGATTTACAAACGCCTTCTCTTCATCCTTGTTTTCAAAAAAAGTTATTCTAATCAAACATAAGTTAATTTTGTGCGACAAGGTCTCATATACTCTCCTAATTAGTTTCCTTTTTAGAGGTTTGCATGGATCAGTACCTCCTGTATTAAATTACTAAAGAAGTTAACGCCAAACTTACAGGGGAAAATTCAATTTAATATTAAATCAAATTTCACAATATATAATATATATAAATTAGAGTAAAAACACTATTATGTAATTCAAACAATGATAGACATAAACCAAATCATAAAGAAAAAATAAAATATATTATAAAACATATAACTAGATCACAAAAAGTACAAAAATGAATAAACAATATGTAATAAGTAAAAAGACTACGTACGTTCCCTGGCTATAACTTCAATTCGAATTACAATTAAATTTGAATTTAATCGAAAAACAATTCAATTTAAAAGTAGTCACTCCTCGGGTCAATAATAATAACAATAATAGTTAAATAAATAATCAAATAGAATTAAGCAATATTTCTTAAAGAAATAAAATCATGATTGTTCTTATAGAAGAAGCTCCGTTAACAAAAATTTGAAACTTAAAAAGTAGTTTATGATATATATATATATCATAAACAAACTTGGAAGCGCCGAGTGTGTTCATATTTGACAGACAAGAAAGTAATTTTCTAACGCAGTATAGATGTGAAAACAGCAGAGAAATATTGAATATTTACCCTCTAGAAGACGGGTGGAAGCTACCAGCAGGGAGTTGTGGGTAGTTGGACCCTGTAGCCCTCAGATATTGGATGTGTGCTCTAAACATGAAGCTAAACGGCCTGTTGGCAACTTTTTCCATCTTCTAAGGGTAAATACCCAATACTTCTCTGCTGCTCTTACGGCTATACTGCGATCGAAATATATATATATTTAAAGAATAAGGAGAAACTGGAGAGGTAATTAATATGATATTATTAATTGATTGTAAAATATAACATCTCTGACAGCTGTTTCGATTCAGTAATCTTTAGATAATTAATTTATAAAATTATAATCATTATAAAATGAATCTCTTCAGAGGCTGTAAAGATATACCGATTAGAAATACATATTGGGATAACGGCTATAAACCGTTAACTGATAGCATATATACAAAAAGAGCCGGTTATAGACGGCTCAATTCAACAGAGGGGGAAAAAGTAGTGTATATTTTATGTGTTAAAGAAAAAAAGAAGGCATTAATATATCATAGGGTATTGAGAAGGAGAAAAGGAAACAACCTTTACGTGAATATATATATATATATATATATGAAATAAGATTTAAGGTGAAAAAGCACAGAAATTTTGTTTGTGTAGATAAAGATTATTTAATCCATTACAATTTGTACCGAGTCGACTAGTTTGGCTTCGCTAATTATGACTCAATGTTGTGAAATCATAAATTTTTGATTTAATTTTGCATAGAAACAGGTATGAAACAGTTTTGCGTTTATGCGGGGGAGTATAGCTGAAGGGGTTAATTAGTGAATATAATGTTTTTAGTGAAAGGGATAATCAGTGGATATGATATTTCTTAGCTAAGGGGAGGTAAATCTTTTTTCCTTTTTCCTGGTTGGTTCTTTATTTGTGAATTCCATTATATATTCGTGTTATGTTCTGGCTTGTATTTTCTCAATACAAACCCGGTTGACTCTTTACATATCGTAATGGATTAGATAATTCTTATCTACACAAACAAGATTTCTACGCTTTTTCACCTATATCTGCATTTATATCTATATCTATCTATCTATCTATTTATTTATCTATCTATCTATATATATATATATATATATCTATATATATATATATTTATATTATATAGAGGGCATTATTACACATAAATACCATATATATATATATATATATATGTCAATAATAAAAGGGTAAAATCAATTAATTATTAATTAATTTCACCAAGTAGTGTTCAGTATGTAAAAGGACCATTCAAGGTATATTTAAAATATTACGTTATATAATTAGGGCTCAGTAAAATAATTTACTTTACCACACACTGAAACTTTTAGAAATAGCAGCCAAAAAGTTTTTTTAGATATTTCTTCTACTATAAGAAAAGTCTCCCAGACAGTGTTTACACAAAAATAATTCACGCAGATATTGAGGGAAAAATAACAAAATATCACATGTACAAAGATCATTTGAGAACGCTCGCGTTCCTAGATTAATCGAATTAAAACTCGACATTTCTTTCGTCAGCTCAACGTTTCTTATTTGGATTTGAGAGCACTAAAAATCGAACATACCCGTCTGATATGAGTAATCTCAGACAAACCATCTTCAACTGCCAGTACCTGTATTTACTACGGTTCTCACTGTAAAAATTTGTTTACTCTATAACTCACGTGGATGGAAGCGGGAGGAATGCAGAGCCTCATTCGTACTTTTTGAATTTGCTGGTACTGGCAGTTGAAGATGGTTTGTCTGAGATTACTCATATCAGACGGGTATGTTCGATTTTTAGTGCTCTCAAATCCAAATATAAGAAATGTTGAGCTGACGAAGGAAGTGTTGAGTTTTAAATTCAACTAATCCAGAAACGTAACGTTCTCAAATGATCTTTGTATATGTGATAATTTGTTATTTTTCCCTTCATATCTGCGTGAATTATTTTTGTGTAAACACTATCTGGGAGACTTTTCTTATAGTAGAAGAAATAGCTAAAAAAACTTTTTGGCTGCTATTTCTAAAAGTTTCAGTGTGTGGTAAAGTAAATTATTTTACTGAGCCCTAATTATATAACGTTATATATATATAATATATATATATATATATATATATATGTGGTGTGTGTGTGTGTGGTGTGTGTGTGTGTGTGTGTGTGTGTTTTTATTCTCCCGTCTATATACTTCTATTTACTGTTTTATTCTTTACTCTATCTACTCTTTCATTCCTTTATAAACTGTGAATTCCCTGTCTAGAACTTTCATACATACTCTCCTTGTCTCTAATAACGGAATACTCAGTGTATGGAGATGCTAACCTATCACTTGGGATATCCCAGAAACACCTGTGAAATATCCAATAATTGATTAATTAACTAATTATCTAATTCATTACTTCAAATTCACCTTACTCTAATTAAATATTCTAAATGACGTCAGATACTCGTCCTGCCTTGGTTTTTGTCGTTCATTTTCCTCTGATATTTATATTCCGGGAGAAGTAAAATCTCTAAAAGAGAGATGTGATATATATAAAAAATATTTTATAACGGAAGTCAGTCTCAAAAGGGGAGATGTTGTGGGGATAGACAGTGACACCCCTGTATGATGTTAAGATGAACTCATCGATCGCTTGTAAAGAAAAACGCAACTCGTGAGAGAATAGAGGACGATTGGAGTTTCACGTAGAAGTAGTCGTTAGCGCATTGTGTGAATACATTTCTTTCCCCTCATTTCGTTAAATTATATACCCAAACTCTAAGATATAAAATAGTTATAGATAAATCCTTATTTATTGACTAATGGTGGATTTTTCCCTATTCAATTGTGCTTTGTATTTGTTAATGAATTGTTTTTATTCATTCTCTGTAGTTAGGTGAAAGAGTTCGAGCACTTGTAGATGGGGGAGATTTAAAGTCGGCTAAGACCTATCCATGTACAATCTTCAATGATACTACTTAAAGGAATTTTCCTTACATTTTCGCCAAGTATTTGTTGGTAGTGAATCATCATTCTTTTGCGTAATGACACAGCCGTCTGTCCTATGTAATTTTGCTGACATCCACTGCATGTAATTACATAGGTTAAATTTTCTGAGTTGTAGCTGAAGTTTGTCCACCTTTAGATTTGAATTCTGGTCCTTCAACTATGTATAAGAAGGTGCCACAATATGTTCTTCCGCATTTTATCACAGTTGAGTTGGGGATTTGTCTGTGTTTTTTGTTTCAGTGAGAATTTGCTTGAGTATTTTGGGCTGCTTTCTGCTTTTGATAATTTGGTGTGTTCCCAAAATGTTTTTTCATTTTTTCATCTTCAAATAGAATGGGGAGGTTTTGTGAATGTGGATCAATATTTCGATGTTTCTGAGGTTGAAGGTTGACACACATAGTAAAATATTTTTCCTTCTTTTAATTTTTGCTTTCCTTAGTTCCTGGATACCAATATGTTTTGTTCTGTCTTTTCCATCGGTCGTTAAGCCTAGTGGGAATGCTCTTTGGATGAGTATGTTTTGCAGTTCATCAAGTCATTGTTCACGCTTAGATGGGTCTGATACTATTGTGGATATTCGATTTTCTAAGGAATGTTCAATTTCGTGTTTTGAGTGACATGATGTGAACAGAAGGTACCGCTTGAAGTCCGTGGGTTTATAGAACATGTCCGTTTCTGCTTTTTCTATTTTCCCATCTGTGTTCGTGATTGAGATAATCTAGAAAAGCAAGTTCTCTGAGGTTAAATTTAATTGTGAATTGGGTGCTGTTGCTTAGGTTGTAATAGTATGTTTTTGAATTCTTTGAGCATATCCAGGTTTTCCTGCTGTAAGATAAAGCAATCATCCAGGTACTTTTTCTAATTATTTTTAAGTTGTATTTAAAATGTGTCCCTGAATAGAAGAAGGGATTAGTTGTAAATCTTTAGTTCATGGAATCCTATGACTGCATTGGCATATGTTGGGGTTACCTTCTTTTATAAATCCAGAAACAACAAAAAACGTCGAAATGTATCTAAATTTAAAGTTTGAGAATATGGAGGAAAGCAATGATCCTGAAGTCTTGTGGCACAATATTCGTGACAACATCAAATCCTCTGCTGAAAAAGTTCTAAGATTCATCAAATGCAAACATCAAGATTGGTTCGATGAGAATGATTCACAAATCAAATCTCTCCTAGATACTATGTACAAAAGACACAAGGCATGGATCTCAATCAAAAACTCACCATTCCTCAGATCCTCTAAGAAACTACTCTGAAAACTCCTCTAAGAAAACTACTCTGAAAAAAATTGAACAAGATGAAAAATTCTTGGTAAACAAATAAACCCAAGAACTGGAAATGGATGCTAACTCTTACAACTTGAGAGCATTGTATGACAATCTGAAAGGTGTTTTTGGTCCCCCCCCCCAAAAAAAAAGGGTGGTAGCGAAGATGAGATTCTGAAAAAATGGGCTGAACACTTTAAATCTGTATTAAATCAAGAATCCATCACAGATCGTGAAGTAATCAATGAAATGCTTAAGTAGCCTATAATTGCAGAACTTGTGGAAGATCCTTCATTGGAAGAAATAAGTATGGCTATTAAAACTTTCCAATGCTAAACTCCGGATCAAGACGGTATTCCCAAAGAAGTGTACGATCATGGAGGTAGACAACCTGTAAGCAAGCAAATTGATTTGTGAAATTTAATCTGTGAAACTGGATCTGTTTCCCAACAGTTCAAAGATGCATTTGTACAAGAACAAGGGGAAGAAGAGTTGAAAACAGGGGAATAAGCTTGTTGTGTATAGCTGGAAAGATTCTTTCGAGGGTGATCCTTAACCGTATCAATAAGCATGTAATAAACAGCATATATCCTGAATCCCAATGTGAATTTGGGGCTGGGAACGTCACAAGTGACATGATTTTTGCTCTTTGGCAAGTTCAAGAGAAATCAGGTAAGCAAAATACTGACTTGTACCTGGTCTCTGTCGACTTGACCAAAGCCTTTGATGCAGTAAATTGTGAGGCACTCTGGAAAATTTTGTCAAAAGTTGGTCTTCCTGATCAAATGATAAGGCTAATAGTATCTCTAAACGAAGCCATGTGTGAGCACTTGCGTGCACACACATACACACGCACACACATGCACACACGCACACACACTGCACATCTTTAAATATAATATATCCTATCTTGACTCTTGTGTAAACTGGGATCCCTATTGACAAAAGCCGCTGATATCAAATAAAATATTAAGCATTAGAATAATTAAATAAGTCGCTGCAGTTCTCCGGAGCTGCAGGACTTGTTGCTTCTATAAACAGTTTGGCTGCTTCTGTCTTTGCGATTGGTCGAGCGACGTTGGATATCTCTGATGAGAATACAATAAGGCTAGAAAATTGATTCCGGCGGCTCATCAGGTTTTTTAATCTACAGAAATAGTTGAATCTGCTTTATTTGTATGTCTACCGTATTTGTTTAAATATAATATATATTATATTATATTATATCATATATTATATTTAAATATATATAGCAGATATGCACATGTGACAGGGCTCTGGTAAGAACCCAACCACATGGTTCCGGATTTAGTCCCATTGTTTGGCACTTTGGGCAAGTCTCTTCGGACCAGCCAAAGCCTTGTGAGTGAATTTGGTAGACGGAAACTGAAAGAATCCCGTCGTATATGTATATATGCATATGTGTGTGTGCATGCGTGTGTTTGTGTGTCTTTGTTTCTCCCTCACCACCACTTGACAACCACTGTTGGTGCATTTACGTCCCCGTAACTTAGTGGTTTACCAGAAGAGACCGATAAAATACTACTAGGCTTTAAAAACCAGATCTTGGGGTCGATTTGTTCGACTAAAACCCTTCAAGGCGATCCCCCAGCATGGCCGAATAGATAGATAGATAGATAGATAGATAGATAGATAGATAGATAGATAGATAGATAGATAGATAGATAGATAGATAGATAGATAGATAGATAGATAGATAGATAAGAGAGAGAGACAGACAGAGAGAGAGAGGGAGAGAGAGATGTCTCATACGTAGTCTGATCAATAAGTATCCGGACTACTGCGATACTAATGAAGCAGAATAAAGCCGCTTGACACAGATTAACCTTTAACTCTGTGCTGTGTATATGTGTACTAAGTTTTAACGTTTTAGCTCACTTCCGCTGTTTATGGCAGTGCTTGGAAGGAACGTGTGTAGCGTGTGATCGTCGCATTGACTATGATAGCGAAAGTTGAGCAGAGAATCTACATCAAATTTCGCTAAAAGCTTGGCGATACCCGCTCAGAGACCTACGCAAAGT
>NC_043005.1:1797651-1805151 GCF_006345805.1 Octopus sinensis | reverse complement strand
TATATTCCCTGGAGCGTAGGCGGGAAAGATATGCCATAATATACATCTGGAAGATCCTGGAGGGACTGTCCTGAACTTTGGCATCGAGAGTCACACAAATGCCAGAACTGGGCGCCACTGCGTGGTGCCTAGGACTCCAAATTGCCATCAAGATAGGACAAGATACTGTGATAGCCTGGGCTTCCGAGGCCCACAGCTCTTCAATATCCTCCCGAAGAACCTGAGAGACCTGCATGGGGTGGTACAGATATCTTTAAAATGACTGGATCTCTTCCTGTCAGGTGTCCCAGATGAACCAACTCACGGCGATCCAATGTAGCTCACTACACGAAGAAGATAGCCTCTGTGCAGCATAAAGCTACTGGGAAGACTCAAGAGATTAAAACTCTATTCCTTGGAGCGTAGGCGAGAAGGATATGCCATAATATATATCTGGAAGTCCTGGAAGGACTTGTCCCAAACTTTGGCATCAAGAGTCACACCAATGCCAGAACCGGGCGCCACTGCGTGGTACCAAGGACTCCAAATTTGCCATCAAGATGTAGGACAAGATACTGTGATAGCCTGGGCTTCAGAGGCCCACAGCTCTTCAATATCCTCCCGAAGAACCTGAGGGACCTGCATGGTGTAGATGCGGATGACTTTAAAGTAGGACTGGATCTCTTCTTGTCAGGTGTCCCGGATGAACCAACTTCACTGCAGGAGGTGCAGATGAGGGCAGCTGCATCGAACTCTCTCATGCACCAAATGGCATTTCCTAAAAAGCATTCGTGAGGTAAAATCATGTAGCAAACCAAATGGCGGTGCCCCAGCATGGCCACAGCTCATGAGCTGAAACTGGAAAATCAAAATCAAAATCAAATATATATATAAAAGTATGTATATATGGGTATGTGTATCCATATAAGTTTATATATGCGTGCGTATGCATATGTATGTATACATGTGTATGTATGGATAGATATGTGTGTATTTATTTATTTATATGTATATATGTATGTATGTGTATATATATGCGTGTGTGTGTGTGTGTGTATGTATACACACACACATATATATATAAATCAATATGGTGGAGAAATGATAGGCAAGGAAAAATTATAAAAAGGCAGAATGCTAAATTGAAGGTAAATTTTAATGAAAATGGTTGTATGGAAAATTTGAAAAAATCGAAACTGCAGTCCATACGTATCACTTAGGCTTACGAGAGAGGGATGACCTCCCTTTGCAAATACCATAAAGGCACAGATAGTGTGCCTAAAGCCAGCTGGAGACGATGATCTCCGGGGGCTAAAAGCTACAGTAACACCCACCGTATAGTGGTTAGCCATATTGAGATGGCTAGTATACTTTACGTTGTCGAGCGGTTACTGTTTACATCTCGTTTAGAGATTTATCATTGCTATATGTAATATATATATATATATATATATTTATATATATATATATATATATATATAGGTTATTTGAGTTAGAGGTTAAAAAACTGTCTAAGGGATAAAAGTATCCATTTTACTACCGGTATATTACCTATATTTAAACATGGGCAAACACGTTATGCTCATAAATTATAGGTAAAGACGAGGGTAAACAGGAGTTTATCGGGAATCAAAATTTAAAGAAAACAGAAAATGAAGATGAAATACATGACAATTGATTTGCATCAATTATTATTTATTAATAATTTACGAAACGACTGCGTCCGATCTAACAGCTGTTTCTGCCGCCAATGTTCTTTGGAATTACCATTATGATGCTAAGAGAATACTTATCATAGTTGGTAATAAAACTGATTTGAATGACGGAGCTTCATCAGAGTGGAAAATGAATAAATAAAAAGAGACAAGAAAAGAAGGAAATGTTAAATAGGTGAGAGTCATGTGATGTTGCATGTAGAGCCATTGTTTTTTGGATGGACGGATGGATGGATGGATGTGTGTAAATATATGTATGTATATGTATATGTATGTATTTATGCATATTCATATGGATGTATACACATCAGGAGGTATGAGAGATGAATATATTCATTAAACCAGTTGGTATCCAAAGAATGATAGCCGTTTTGCAGCCTTGAAATAATAGTAATAATATTAGTGTATAATAAATCATTTTACATGTCTGCCCGAATAAGCATGTTTTACATTACACAGTTCTATTGCTACATATTCAAATCAATGCAAATATAAAAGGTTAGCTCTTCAGATCAGCAGAACATCTTGGGTACATCAATTTTTTCAATTCTACGAATGTCAGCCGGTGGAATAATATATTCATCTCTCATACCTCCTGATGTTAAGATCTATATGCTCTTCAGGAAATAATTTCATTGATTGGATCTCCTAGATTTCAGCTGCATAAAACTCTACATTATATTCTTCCGTGATGGATTACTATGTGGTATACAGCCGGATCCACTCGAGGATCTATGAATCCACATACCTATATTGCACATTTTATACACACACACGCGCATATATATATATATATTAAATTTTAAATTCAGATGAATATGGTACTTAAGTTAAGGTGCCAGAATTTAGTATGGTATTATCCGTATAATTTAAAATGGGGTGATTATAATCGAAATAAGCAACAAGGATATCCAGAGGTAATGCATTACCTCTGGATATCCGTGTTTCTTATTTTGATATATATATATATATATATATATATATATATATATATATATATAGAGAGAGAGAGAGAGAGAGAGAGAGAGAGAGAGAGAGAGATGAGTATCTACTCATATATATGTACAAGATGTTCGGGCTAAATTTCACAGTTTGCATAAAAGGAAGAAGAAATACAATATCACACCCAAAATTAAAAGTAAAAATACTTTTAAAAAATTATAGATATCAACTAGATTATGGCCAAGAGATAATTTATTCAATGTAGCCGCCCTCAGCTTCCGTCACGGTCTCGGGATGGCTCCGAGAACTGGTGCATGCAGTCCTCACCGTGTTCCAGAGAAGATCTTCATCCTTTTTGTTGCGAACAAAGAAGTTGGTGCCTTTCTCAACTGCACCCCACACATAGTAATCCATGGGTTTACAACCTAGAGAATTAGGAAGCCAGAAATTGAGGCTGAAGAAATCGTAGAAATTCTCCGACGACCACTTCTGATTATTTCCAGGGGTATGGTAAGGAGCCGAATCTGGATTCTACACACGCCCTTCCAGCAGCGACCCTTACCAGTCAGGATTTAACCACACAGTCCCCAGCAGCTTCATATATCTGTCTGAATTGAGCCGAAGCCTCTGTTTAAAAGTGTTGGAACGAACTCCGGTGTTCGGGCGCTGAGTCCCTTCCTGCTGACCATGGCTTCGTAGTTTCCGGTGTGCGGACGCTGAGTCCCTTCCTGCTGACCATGGCTTCGTAGTTTCCGGTTGCAGTTGTCTTTGTCACGTCTTTACAGTGTTCACAAATCATTAAGCAGCAGTCATGATATCGGCATTTTCATACCCGATTCGAATCTTCATCATACAATCAACACTTTCCCAATAATCAGTTGGCTTCTAGTCATCCATATCAGCAAACTTTTTCTCAACCACAACTTTAATCTTGATGCTCTCCAACGCCGTTCACTTCCCACCAATACATCAAGTAGTTCCAGAAGAAAAAAAAACGAGACACAAAAAAATCATCAAATTTACATAGCCTAGTGGTTAAAGCAGTGGACTCACAGTCGAGGGACCGTGGGTTCGAATCTCAGACCGGGCGATTTGTGTGTTTATGAGCGAAACACCTAAGCTCCTCGCGGCTCCGGCAGAAGGTAATGGCGAACTTCTGCTGACTCTTTCCCCACAACTTTCTCTCACTTTTCCTCCTGCATCTTGCAGCTCAGCTGCGACGGACCGGCGTCCCATCCTATACGCCAAGGAAACCGGGAAACCGGCTCTATGAGCCAGGCGTAGCTCGAAATGGAGAAAGCAATTTTTAAAGGGTTGACCGTCTGGAAATACTTTTAGAACTTCATGTTATCAGAAATTTCCTATAAACTCGATTTCTCAAGTTTATTGAAATTTTTTAACTCTAATTACTCGCAAATTTAAATATTCATTGCATTCACTGCGGCGCATTCCATTTTCATTTGCAAAGTCTCTCACTTCCTCTTTTAAGTTTTTATTCACTATTAATGTATACGTAATGTAAAAACATTATTTATTGAATTAAATTTTTTTTAAATACTGTGGGAAGATAACTGTGAGAAGAGCCTAGAAAGTTAGGTAATTACTATGAGAAGACGAGGAGAAAGAAAACAAAAGTTACCGGCAAGAACTCGAAACTTGCGCCTTATTCAGTTTCCAAACACAACTTCAACAGTGACAGACACACACACACACACACACACACACACACACGTCAATACACACTCGCACATCAATACACATTCGCACAAACACATAGATACACATACACACAAATGAAAGGCAATTAATGTGTGTGCGTGCGTGCGTGTGCTGACAAAACTTCCTGCTGCATCACATTTGTGAAGTTTTGTCAGTGAAGAGGTCGCGGTTTCAAAGCGACGAAAATATTTTGACAGAAATGAAGTTTTAATGTTGAAGTGAAACTAACGGTTTCTGTGTGTGTTCTTCAATGGTTTACAAACATTTTCCACGCTGCAATTGTTTTTGTTTCAGCATACGGTCTCAGATCACGTCACTTGCTATACGAGTACATCGCAATTTTTTTAAATCACTGTGGATAAATGCCAGCAATGACCTTCTCAGGCTCTCCGATATATTAATTTCTAAACAAACAATCGGGAGCAGGGAGTGGGGTTGCAGAAAATTCATAATTTCTCAAATTTTCGTTTTTATGGCATATAAATGTATTTATGGGGGGGAAATCTTGAAAAACATCAATACATAGTCTATCCATAGCACTTACTTGGCGCTTACCCGATACCTTTTGGGTCTGCCTGACACCGATACCTTTCACGTGTGTACCGTTGGCGATTTTTTTCCTCTGTCTTCCCTTCTCTGGATCTTTCCTTCTCCAATGTTTCCGACGAAGAAATCCGCTCGAAACGTTAAACCCTTCTTCTTTCCTCCTTTCCTGAGCGTCCAATAATACTATATTTGTTCCACGTCCTCGCGTTGTTGTGTTTTTTTGTGTTTTCTTGTTTGGATTAACTATATATATATATATATATATATATATATATAATATATTATATATATATATAATATATATATATATACATATACATACATACATACATACATACATACATACATATATGTATATATATATGTATGTATATATACATACATATATACATACATATATATATATATATATATATATATATATATATATATATATATAAGAATGAATGTTTTGATATATAATGAACGTGAAATACAGGAAGGGACGAACACGGAACACAGACAAATCATTCGAAGCCTTCAATCTTCAGTCAGACACCGAATCATCATAGCAAATTTCGGCTGTTCAATTCTGATATTTGCTCCAACTCGGCCAGCCCCAAGAAAAAAAAACTAAGCTGTAAGCATTAGATTTCTTGGTAGAAGACAGGAATGTGAACGCACAAGACGGATGTGAATACAAGAGACGAAAACGAAATTGAAAACAGTAATGAAAAAACAAAACATATATAACGGTGGTTGTCATACGACTTTAGACCAAATGAGACAAAACAACAACAACATAGCAGCTGGCGTAGAAATAATTACCGTTTCGGTAGCGGGGACACATGTTGGTCGAGATACGAAGGCCAACAGAATGGTTGAAGAAGCAGCAGGTCGCAGGAGAGAGAGAAAGAGAGACAGAGAGAGAGGGAATCAAAGAGGGTGGAAGGCAGGGGACAGAATCAGTGACCAAGAGAGGAGAAAGAAGGGATTAAGGAGGATGGGAGGAAGAGAGGGGAAGAATCGGAGGGCGCCAAAAAGTTTGGTGAAGAAGCAATGGCGGGTAGTAAAAGACAGTGTGTATAGAAGTCGTGCAGGGTATATATATATATATATATATATATATATATATATATATATATATATATATATATATATATATATACACATACATTCATGCATACATACATACACGCACATAGTTGCATGTATATACTTGAAGTTAAATGCATTTACATAATGTTCTTCTTATAGAAAAATATTTCCTACGGTTTGTCTTTAAATTTGATTCAATAAGCACAGAATTGAAATCAACAGTAAATGGACATTACCACCAGCTTCACCGGTTTTTACGCTGTGGTCATATGCGTGCGCGTGTATGTTGTTTTGCATTTTAATTGTAAAAATTTACCTAATAAAAATTATCAAAGCAACCACTTCTCTTTAACCGTACATTTTTGTCCTTTAATATTTGTTGTAATAAGGCGGCGAGCTAACAGAATTGTTAGCACGCCAGGCAAAAATGCTTATTAGCATTTCGTTCATCTTTATGATCTGAGTTCAAATGCTGCCGAGGTCGAGTTTCATTTTTTGGAGGTCGATAAAACAAATAACAGTTGGGTACTGGGGTCGAATTAGTCGATTCACACACTCCCACCCCTTGTCTTCAACCAAAATTTGAAACCATCATTTGTTGATTGCTACTTCAACCATTTGTTTTTTGGGTTTTTTTATGTTTTTCGAATTGCGATCAGCTATTTTCAATAAATTGACACCAAACTCTTGTAAAAGACAGTTACCCTCGATTGACAGATATCTGTCCCAGGGTGGTAATTTTTCGTGCATCAGGGTCTAAAGAACGATTTGTGAACTGAAAAAATAAACTAATACAAATGTTTCCGGTAGTGGGCAGGTTCTGTGCATGTGAACCTTCTCCTGCACTCAATATACGACCTGGCAGGGCCCATACCCTCCCATGACACCAATAAGTAGGTAATTGGAACTTCAGCTACCATGATTCGACTTGGAATGGATACTGGAGTAGTTTCCCGTTGCCTTCTCCAGACGGGTGGGATTTGAACGTAGAGAGCCGCAAGATATAAGGTAAAGCATCTCTGCCGGTGCCACAATGATTCTGCCTCTCTCCCACCTGCAGAATACCTTATATTCTTGATCAATGAATGGCTCTGCGATATTGGAATAGCAAATTACCGCATGGCTTGAATCCCAGCATATTAAATGGCAGATACTCCATAAGGATATATAACAATGCTTGTATTATTTACATCAACAACTCACCTTTACAAAATGGATCCCATTCGCAGTTTTTATATTGTTAATGTCACATCGCATTCTACAGATTTCCTTTCTCCCAGTTGTTGTTATCGCCCTTGTCGTCATCGTAGTTCTTAAAACTAAAGCGAGTTGATTGTAATGCGTTTCTTCTCAGACTTTCAAATAATTCAATTTGGCCATTATTAAGAATCACTAGACTTCAATTAGGAACTTATGATTCCGTTCACTGCATTCTTCGTTTTCATTTGAAGAGATAAAAAGAAATTGAATTACCGCACTGAGAAAACACGATGGAATATAGCCATTATCGTGTTCACCTCTT
>NC_043005.1:1782651-1795151 GCF_006345805.1 Octopus sinensis | reverse complement strand
TGTTTCAGTTTCTGTTTTTTTATGGGTTGTAGTGCAGCCTTTTGTTGTATTAGTGTTTGTATCGTGTGTTATGCGTGAAATGCTTTGGATGTGCCGATTGCTGGTGGTAGTTTTATTTAATTGGATAGCGTGTGTCTTGTGTTTGTGGATTGTTTAGGCTGTGTCATTGAATTGATATCGTCTTGCATGGGATGTCGGCTTTTCCTAGCAGGGCTATTTTTTGAATAGTGTGTAGCGTTGAGGATCCAGGTATCACTTCTACGTTTTTGTTCATGTTTTTTATCATGCCAAATGCTCCAATTATTATTATTATTATTATTATTATTATTATTATTATTATTATTATTATTATTATTATTATTATTCTATGTTTGACTTTTGCTTTATGTCTGTACAAGTTGGCTCCAAGTCTCACCCAGAGACCTCAAGAGACAACAGGTTGGAAGTTCACGTTGTTGTTATGCCTAGTGTGCCATATATTTGGGGTTTTTTGGTGTTGTACTACTGAATGTCTATTATTATTATTATTATTATTATTATAATTATTATTATTATTATTATTATTATTATTATTATTATTATTATTATTATTATTATTATTATTATTATTATTATTATTATTATTATTATTATTATTATTATTATTATTATTATCATTATTATTATTATTATTACCTTCATATGCAAACAACAGATTAGACTGTTGGAAAAGAAAAATTCCTAACATCGGGCTACAACGGGTAACCTTAGATGCCAAGAACCCTCCTAAGTATCCTAGCTGTCCCTAATAACACTGTTTTCTGCAGTTTATACTAAACTGAGTTTAATGCCTATTTCCTCTATCCATCTGTTCAGATCTTTAGGGATTGGTCCTAATGCACCTATAATTACTGGGATACACTTAACCTGCATTTTCCATAGTCCTCCTCCATTCTTATTGAATTCCTTCCTAGTTCTTCTGTTTCTATTTACTAATTCAGTTTTTGTCCAATCTTCAAAAGCTGCTGAGTATCTAAGTAGTGATACTGCCCAAGTATTTTCAGCCTTCACTACATCCGGACCATTTAGCTTTGAATTCATTATCTTCCTCACCCTTCTCATGTACTCCCTGTCAATTTTCGTTTTCATTTCTATTATTAGTTCTCTGTCAGATGCTAATACTCTTAGGTACTTGTAATTCTCTCCTCTTTTCAATGATTTTAATGTCTGGCCATCTGGTAATTGGATACCTTCGCTGTTGACTACCTGTCCTTTTCTCAAGACTAGTATTGCACACTTATCTATGCCAAATTCCATTCCTATATCTTTGCTGAAGAGTCTTACAATCTGTGTTAAGGTATCTACCTCTTACTAAGAAACTTCAGATCATCCATGTCGAGAAACGGTTAATTTTTCCCTTACTACTTCTGAACTGATACCCTGCCTTTGCCTTCCTTAACACTAAACTGAGCGGGATCAAACATAGGGTAAATATTAAAAGGGACAACTTTTGATACTAACTTTCCCTAAGAGTGTGTCACCTGAGTAGACACCTGCTTCCCATTTCTTCGTGCTAAAGCTAATTAATTCTCTTATGTTGTCTGCTATACTGAATATACTCAAACTTTCACTTATCCATGAGTGTGGGATCACGTCATAGGCTTCCCTTTAATCTATCCCTGCTATTATTAGATTTTTCTTTCTAGCTTTTACTTCATTTAGAACTGCTTTGTCCATGTATAATAGATCATGCGTTCCTCTAGCCTTCTTCCTCCCACCTTTCTGTTCGTCTGGTAGTAAATTCTGGTTTTCAAGGTGCTCATAAACGCATTATGAAAGCATTCCTGCCAACAGCTTCCACATTAATGGTAAGCAAGTTGCTATCTGTATTACCCTTGCTCTTATCTTTCATAATACTCCTTCTAGCCATCCAATCTGGTATTATTCCACCATTAAGGCAATCCTGAAGTTGTTCTCTCAGCCTCCCATGTAAACTACTAAATATTTTTTGGCCAGTACCTTTGAGCTAAATCTAGTCCTGGGCCCTTCTAATTCGGCATTTTCCCTAACACTACTCATTAATGCAGGCTGTTTCTCACTCACTGCTTCTTCCTCACTTTCTTTAACCATACTGCATTTGGTCTATCCCAAATATTACTGCAAAACTTTCTAGCTTCTTCTGCATTAGGTTTCTCATCTTTATTTGGTTATAAAATCTCCTTTGGTCTGTCTCAAATAATCTATTCTGTTGATACAGATCTATTCTTTTCTTATAACTGGAGATGCTGCCTGCTACTGCTATGATACGCTGTTTCAAATCTTCTATTATTGTCCCAAATGCTTTCTTGCCTAGGTATCTTTTCTCAAGGGAAGATCTGTATCTTGTGCTTCCTAACTTGTTCAGTTTCCAGGCTTCTATTCTACCCAGGTCTTGTTTTAAAGTCTCCACTTTGTTTTGTAGTCTCCTTTTCTACATTTGCTCTTTTCTAATCTTACCCAGTGGAATATCTAATCTTGTGGCAACTACTACCCTTCCTGCACAGATCAATAAGTTAGTGTCTCCTATATTTTTAGCATCTATTCTGCTGCTGATAACAGAATCTACTTTCCAAGTCACTCCTTGTAGCCTCCTTCTGTTGATGTCTTTTAATGCTGGAAATCTTTTTCTTGTTTCTTTACTCATTTATTTCCTGAAACTCATCTAAAATATTCTCATCTTCCCCACTTAAATCACTCAAATCACTCAAAGCCAGTTGTCCCTTCCTTATTGTTATTATTTTTTTCCTTTGGGTTCTTCTTTTGTTTCAGTTGTATCTCTTATGTCGTTGTTTGTCTTTCCCACTGTCTGGTCTTTCTTTTCCAGTTCTCAAGTGATCTCTTCTCCCCTCCATTTCTCTCATCCACTTCATTAGCTTGATCTACTGATCTCAGCTCAGTTACTTGAAACATACCCTTCTCTACCCAAAGTATCAACACCCGTTTTCTATAGCCCCCTTCTTTTAGGTTCACTTTCTAAGTAGCACTGCATCACTATCCTGTTTCCTTCGCTGGTCCACTTCCTCCTCCTTGCCCTATTATCTACTGATGCTGTTTTAGGATAACAGCTGTGGTCAGTCTGCATCTTTACTGATCCACTGCCGAGTGAGTGACCTTCCCTGACAGGTCCAACTTCATTTTCGCTGTTACAGCCAGAGTTTCTTCGCAAACTCCTATCTCTCATAAACTGAGGCAAGGTAACGTTCGTCCCCAACGTCATCACCACTATTATTTTTCGACATCTGATATTTTCATGCAACTTTCTATTGAATCATTGTACTGGTGGAGTGGTGCGTGCTGCATGTTTAGTGTGGCGGGTATTGTATTGTATCAGTATGTTTTGTTATGAGATTCGGTTTGAATCTTCTGTTGTATTAGTTTTTGTATTGTGTGATGTTTGTGTAGTGTTGATTGTGTTCTTCTGTCGGGTATCGGCCTTATTAATGAGGAGGAGGGGAAGGAAGGGGAGGGGGAGGAGGGGGAGGGGGAGGAGGAGGAGGAGGAGGACAGCGACGTCGACGAGGAGGAGGAGGATCATTAGACAATCGAAAAATTTCTGTGCAGCATTTATTCCAGCTCTTTATAGTGTGAGTTCAAATCCTACCCGGATCAACTTTATTTCTCGTCCCTCTTTATGACTAATTTATTCATATGTCGTATTACATTAGTCATTGCACTCATAAACCAAAGCAGAATTCATTGAATTCGTGTCTCCTCCCAAATAACTCTCTTTCTGCTTAAATCAAAACCTTTTCTCACTCAAAAACCATTCGACTCTAATTTAATATTATTTTGGACTTTTTTGACAATCCTCCGCCAATCTCAAGAATCCTTCTCTTACATAATGGCGCTTTACTACAATTCCAAAATCTTTCAACGTCTGAGGTAAAAAGGTTGTATATTGTGCCAAGAGCCCAACTTACCACAAGAATAATGGTCTCAGTCTTTCCCAATCTCTTCCTGTCCTCATATTTCTCGATTTTCTCATTTTCTCTGCTATTCACTTTCTCATCATACGATATTGCAAAGTTTAGGATTTTCCATTGCTTTCTGTTTTTCTTTGTCCTCTACATTCATATCTGATCCCCTTGCTTCAACAATACAGTCATTCTTTACGGAGAAATCCCATAAAATCCTGTAATTATCACAGCCCGTGGTTCATGTGCATACCGCTTTTCTTTCATTTTGAATCTGCACACCTGGCTGACAACCCAATACACTCTTTTAAACAGGTTGAACATAGTCATACTTGTGCTTATATTCTTTTGTACTAGCTCACTGCATTCGCTTAAGATATGATTAATGCTTTCGTCTCCTTTTCCAAAGATTTTGCGTTCGTTTTCTAAGTTTTATCAATCTTAAGGAAAAATAAATTTAATAAATTTGAAGAAAATCTTATTATTTAATTAAATTCATTACTTTAGCAAATTAGCCTTTCTATCGTCAGTAATTAAAAACAACCATTCATGTTGAATGATACTTTCTGTCGTGGCAAACTTTACCAGAAAAGCAATTCTTTTCCCCCTTATAAGAAGTTATTATTGTATTATTTTTGCATAATTGAACAGCAATATGCAAAGACGAAATTTAAGCAAAAGCTTTCATCTGGGCGATATTCACAGAAATAATAAGTTTTTGGTGAAGTAAAACACAAATGTTTTATAAGCAAGCACTTAGGCACCGAATTCTTGTGTGATGCCACGGTCTTCGTGTATGAAAGAATCTCCCAACTACAATGGTTTCCTAATTATCACCTACATTTACAAATTCAGATGTTCACATGACACCTGAAAACTTCATAAACTTGCTTTCGTGCCCCTGTTTAGCTTTTATACATCAAGAAGGATAAATTTAATCTCAACATCCATACAAAAAAATTGCCTATTTGCAGAAAAGTGTTGAAGACTTCTTTCCTCTGTTTCAGTGTCTACATGTTTGAAGAATTTCTCTCTGACGCCGAATGTGATGGCTTGAAGCGTGCCCATGAAAAGTACGTTGATATGTGGTCCAAGAAGGACCCAATTTTATGTTTTGATGGAATTCAGAAACTTCGAGAACAATTGATTCATGTTGGAAAGGGTCATATCAATGTTTCTCCATTGGATTTTACCGAAGGTATGTCACCTTTCACAATTCCATCAGCTGTGTCACTATCTCTTGCTGCGTCCTTAATGAAGACAGAGCATTTTAGAGAAACAGCTGTAGTGTAAAAAGCTGGTTCATTGATTATTATAGACAATTCGATAGATAGACAGACAGACAGACAGACAGACAGACAGACAGACTTATATACAAACGTAATTGTATATACATACATAAACACATACATATGCATATATATATATATATATATACGTATATACATACATACAAATACATACACACACACACACATACATATATATATATATTAAATTAGAGATAAAACCACTATCAGGCATTAAAAAAAATAAAGTAGTGGGGGAGCATCATGGCCACGGGTTGGGGGGGGATTCTTTGGGGTTTGAATAATTCACCTCTGGAAACATGGGTGGTTCTTTCAACATCCTTAAACAACCCTTATTCAGGGACCCTTTGAGCGGGATGGGCTACTCAACCAGAAGAAAATTCTAACTGGGCCCCACCTGCAAGGTCATGTGCTGTTTATCTTGATATGAGATCACCATGTCGCGCACATATGGTTGTGATGCATGTGCCTGGTGTACCCTTATCAGACGGGTAGTCATGATGGGTATATTGGGCTTCGTATATTTTACCCCAGTGTCACTTTGATGGCATGAATTGCTCTCTTACTCAATAATAATAATAATAATAATAATAAAAATAATAAAATATATATATATATATATAAAATTTATAAGTATAAATTAATAATTTAAAAGTTTTTTTAAAATTTAACTTTAAATTTAAATAATTTAAATTTTGAATTTTATATTTTATATATTTTATATATTTTGTATATTATATTAATTAATTCTATTTCTATGTTTTGGTTTATGTTTTTCACTGTTTGATTTGCCTAATAGTGGTTTTATCTCTAATTTTATATATATATATATATATATATATATATATATATATATATATATATATATATACTGTAAAATTAGATTTAATCCTAAATCTAATTTTTCCCTGTAAGTTTGGATTTACTCCCTAATATTATTATTATTATATATATATATATAATATTGAAAACAATTGGAGTCAGCAAGAAGGAGTACAGTTTGACATTTATTTTTCAATCATTCCAATTGTTTCCACGCAACGTAGTTGCATAAATCTAATTTTTCCCTGTAAGTTTGGATTATGCAACCGTTTATGAAATATTGTCTCCGTGAGTTCAAATTCTCGGCTTCAAGAACATCCTCTCTGTCTGCCGTGGCCTGAATTTTGTAATAGTCACTGAGCTTATCAGGGCGTGTTGTTGTTGAAGGATTGTTGTCAGACTGCTTTGAACGTGTAGATGTAGCAGGATGATGATTCTGCTACTGTTAAAGTGGTTGCTGTTTTAAAGGGATTGGCAATTTTTCTTTGTACTGTTGATTTTCATGGTTTGTTACACATGCGATTGTCCTTAGCTAACCTTTAAGAATCAACTTATACATACATATTCATGGTCGTTCACATATACATCCATATACGTACACATACACACACGTACGCACACACATACATACACATATACAAATATATGTACAAATATGCACACGCACGCATATGCATACAAAGATGCGTAAGTATATACGTGTTATATATATATATAATTATGCGTGTGCATCTGTGTGTGTATGTATATGCATGCGTGTGTATATATGCACATATATTTGTATACGTATATATATGTGAGTGCGCGCCACACGACCGTATGCATTTCTAGTATATACGTGCCAATGTATGTATCTGGTCGTGCGGCTTTTTATTGCATGGGTATGTACAGATATTTGGGTTGATGGTAGCAGGATGGTTTTCATAACATTTAGCTTGAAATCATTCGATACACAATTAACTGAAAAGTTTTATTTATTGTTCTTCATCTGCCCGTTTACAACCTGAGCTGAAGGAGCAGTAAGGTGGTTTTGGGAGCCATTTGGTATCTATATCTAGCGTGTTAGAGACAGTAATCCGATCTCTTTAATATAATTGTAAATTTGGTATATAATATTACCTACAAGGTTTTCATTTCACACTGACCACTAGATAAAATCATTAACATGATTTATCCTGAATTCTATAAAGAATGAATAGACATAAGCTCGCGCGCAAGGGGTGTCTGTCTGTGTGTGTGTGTGTGTGTGTGTGTGTGTGTGTGTGTCCTCGCGTTAGTACGTATATGTGAACGACCGTGTATGTGTACGTATAGGTCAGCTAAGGACAATCGAATGTATAATTAACCATGAAGAACAAATCAACAGTACAAAGAAATGCCTGTCGTTGCTTGAATTTTAAAGGGACAGACAGAGATGATGTTCTTGAAGGCGAGAATTTGAACTTACGGAGACAATATTTACATATCGCCTGAGGAAACACAATTAGATCACATAATGCAGGGTAACGGTCACATAATCAAGTACCCGCACACCTGGAGAAATACGTTGCGTGGAAACAAGTGTAGTGATTGAAAATAGATGTCCAGCCGGACTCCTTCTTGTTGATTCCAATTTTTGTCAATTGTCTATTCGCACACGACAGATTCCCAAGCACAAAATTAGAAGTACGTATAATACTACTACTGAATAACATAGGGTAAATCTGAAAGTGGACGCGCTTTATACTGTACTCTACTATCGGTGCAACGCTGCACTCTGTATATACGATATATATTGGTAGCAGGGGGAGCAAACCCTTCCGATCACTGAGGATGAGCCAAATTGCTCGAAACTGAGTCAATCTCGTGATGCTGTTATCTACCATAGCAGTGGTACTCAAAGTGATGGCCCGCGGACCGGTGCCGGTTCGCGAGCCATCAGATACGGGTACGCGGCAGAAAAGAAAGAAACATTGTAAAATGCTTATACAATGCTTCTGTAATATTGTATTAGTTGTTTACAAAATAAAAATAAGATTTAAAAAATTGTCAACTTTTGTTATATTCATTATATATTGTTTCCGGTATAAATTAATATTACTAAGAAATATAACCGGTCCCTGGCACACTGGCAAAACAAAACTGCCGGTACGCCACATCAGATAGTTTGAGAAGCACTGTATTAGAGGATAGTAGGAGTCGCTCCCCACTGTTGGCAATATATATTGCATATAAAGGGTGCAGCGTCGCACCGATAACCAGCTGGTGGAGGATCTGCCTGAGGTTAAACTAGTAGTGACATTGAACAGCCACTTTGATGTGGGGACTGACTTTACTTTATATGTGTATAGTTGAAAATATGTGGAAAACAAGTATAAAAAGTGGAAGAGAAATGCCTTCGTTTCATATAGTTTAATATCTTTTTATAAACATATACATGTCGTGAAATCCAACCGGTTTTCGCTATTTAAGTTAGCTTTTCAAGGGACATTTTCGTAATCAATTCTCGTGACAAAGGGATCTTGTCATTTTGGATGTTTGAAAAATAAGAATGAGTCTAGAGAATGAACCAAGGGAGGCGACAGGTAGAAAGGGGGACAACTGGCTCCTTAGAATAATTTTTTAAATGCTCAGATTTTTATATTGTACTTTTGTATGAATAGGTTTTCCTTGTTTAGGCGTTCTTGTACTGAGATTGAATCTTTGCATTGGTATAATGGGAAGATACGAAAATTTGGCGTTTTATTACTTGCGCATCTGTCGATATGTCCGTTCAGTGCTATCTGCCTGTATTGAGGAAAATTAATCTGTTCTTTATGCAGCGTGACTCTGCGTCTCAAAGTAAGACTCGTTTGGCCCACATAATTGTGACCACAACCTGAGCTCAGGTTGTGATCACTATATGAAACGAAGGCATTTATCTTCCACTTTTTATATTTGTTTTCCACATATTTTCAACTCATAATTTTGCCACGTGGTGTATGCTGAATCTTCAGTATCTTTGCTCTTTGTATATTTTTATATTTCTTACATATATATACACATACTCACGTGCATGAACACGGAGCTGTGATTTTAATTTTAATAAAACCCACATGTGATCTAATGATCGGAAGTTAATCACACCTCGCTTGTTTACTGGACCAGTGCACTGCTTTAAAACCGAACTAGCTTTTTTTTATTGTTCTTCTCCCGAGCTAAACTACCAGTGGCTGTCTGCTAATGTGTCCCTAACCAATATTCCGTCGTCGTCTCGTCTAAAATTTGTTCGTAGCTACACAGAGACGGAGATGTTCTCTATGTTGTCTGACACGACAAAATATCACGTCTAAATTGAGTGAAGAGTCGAAAATGAACTCAAAAATATATGATTGTGAATTAGCAATTTGATCGATTATATATTCTGGATTAACACTAATTGAGATGGGACATCTCGCTATGTCATACATTGCTGAAAACATTGATATCCACTTAGCTATGTTGCGGACCGAATTCCAGTAGAAAAACGTTTAGGTTACTTATATTGATTGATAGCACTTATACATGTCAGCTAAGTAGGAAGTGCTTCACCGAGGAGATGTAATGAGGTCGAAACCTGCTTTAAAGACCAGAGACACTTCAATTTGTGTTGTTCAAATATTTTAATCAAACGAACATATCTGAATTCTTGTTTTTAGATCTTAAACACCTACAGGAAGTTTTTATCAATTTGGATAATTTCATTTAATCGAAACTTTCCAACACCCTATATTACTTATATGACATTTGATATTGTATTTGATAAACACGATATCATATTGCATAAACATTTGAGAGTGAGATAAACATGAAGTTGTTTGAATAAAGTGGGCGATTATTAATACTTTTGGACTCTCTGCGAAAGATGAAGCGTTTCATTCTTTCTAGTTCTTCATTATTTATTTTTATCTTTCAAAAATATTTATTGACTTATATTTTAATTTTAGATAAATTAATCTTAGACACTAGCTCATTATTTGCCAACACACACATCATATACTTACATATGTGTGTATGAGAGTGTGTGTTTATATGTATGTGTGTGTTTTTGTATATATGTATGTATCAATAGATAGATAGACAAACAGACGGACAGACGGACGGACGGACGGACGGACGGACGGACGGACGGACGGACGGACGGACAGACAGATAGATAGATAGATAGATAGATAGATAGATAGATAGATAGATAGATAGATAGATAGATAGATGGGTGGACGGACAGACAGAGAGTCACACAGACGGACGGACGGACAGACAGATAGATAGATAGATAGATAGATAGATAGATAGATAGATAGATAGATAGATAGATAGATAGATAGATAGATAGATAGGTAGATAGATAGATAGATAGATAGATAGATAGATAGATAGATAGATAGATAGATAGATAGATAGATAGATAGATAGGACACATGGAGTGGGTGGATATCATTGTTTAATGAAAGTGTTAAGAACTGAAACCTCAAGAAATTTACAATAAGGAAAAAGAGAAAAATTTTAATTTATTTGCAAATCGAAAAGCAAAAAACAATATTTTAATGAGTAAAATTGTCGTTTGTTGTTTTCTAATCCATTCTAATCCATTCAATTCTAATGATTTACGTAATTTAAAAGTGGTAAAATATTTATTCCCATCAAACAATATTAACGCTCCCAAATTACTTCGCCTCTTAAACAAAATGGCGTCCGACAAGAAAAAAATACTACTTGAAATGGCGGCATCAAGATGGAAGAGAAATAAGAGAAGGTCTAATTGGAAAATATTGATATTTAATGGCTGCTGCTTGTGTTGCTGCTGCTGCTGCTGTGACGATAACTGTAATAACATCATCATCATCATCCTCAACAACAACAACAACAAAAATATCATCGACAATAATACTAACAAAGTTTTCGACATTAATATTTATGCTTATATAGTTATTGGTGGTGGTGGTGGTGGTGGTGGTTGCGGCGGCAGCGGCGATCTGTCCGACGATCTGCCGACTTTCCTGAGTGACCACCTCAAATGAACATCCATGTTTTACATTGAAGATTAATGCAGAGAATAGGAGACCAATAGGAGACACACACACACACACACACACACACACACACACACACACACATACATATATATATATATATATATATATATATATATTTGTATATATGTGCGTGTGTATTTATATCTTGTTTGTGTGCGTATAAATAACTTAGAATTTGATGACTGTGTAATTAGAAACCAATATTTCATTAATTTTCTAACAAATAACAAGAAAGTTTGCCAACAAATTTGTTAAAGCAAATATATTTTATATTTTGTATCTGGTTGATATTTAATAAGGGAAAATATATTCCAGTTCTTATCTTAGAAGAAGTTAGCCGAGGTTTTAGTAACACTTTAAGCCATCTTCAAAGATTTTAAGAAATAAAGTCGGAGATCAATGAAGGAAACAGCCAAACATAACGGACATTTTTGTATCCCTTCCGTGGAATTGTGCCTTGCACGAGCTCAGGGGTGACCATGTGAGTGAGTGTCTCTGTGAGAACGAAATACAGGTTTGTTGGTTCAAACCTTCTCATTCCCAAAGTCTTATTTTACCATTGCAAGTAAAGTACCGAGCTGGAAGATTCGTTAGCGAGTCGGACAAAATGCTTAGCAGCATTTCATCCCGCTTTTTAAGTTTGGATCTTTTCCTTTTGAACGGCAGACAATTTCTAGTTAACTAAACACTTTAAAATTTCGTATACTGGTAGAATGTGTCAAAATAAAACATTTTTTCTCTTGGCTTTCTTGAGAAAATTGTAATTTGTTCGTTTAACGTAGTTTAATTTTTCGAATTTTAACCAATCCTATGCTCTCTTTTGAGCTAAAATCATTTGCTGCTTCTAAAACTGAGACAACATCCTGTCACTAACCTTAAGTCTCCCCCTAACCCTAATTTTTTTTTCTTAATTGTTAAATTAATTTAATTGTTACGCGTGTAAAAAAGAACTAAAGCAATGGAAAATAAATTTAAACAATTAACAAACAAAATAATTCTATAATTTTATACACACGCTTTCCGTAACACACGCTTTCCGTAACACACGCTTTCCGTAACACACGCTTTCCGTAACACACGCTTTCCGTATACGTACGGAAAGCGTGTGTATAAAATTATAGAATTATTTTGTTTGTTAATTGTTTAAATTTATTTTCCATTGCTTTAGTTCTTTTTTACACGCGTAACAATTAAATTAATTTAACAATTAAGAAAAATAATTTAGGGTTAGGGTTAGGATTAGGGGGGAGGTTTAGGGTTAGTGACAGGATGTTGTCTCAGTTTTAGAGGCAGCAAATGATTTTAGTTGAATGGAGGTAATCGATTGGTTAAAATTGCCGGAATTTTCAGACGAAATATCTTACAAGCTATAGAATTTTCTCAATAAAACCAAAAGAAAATGA
>NC_043005.1:1757651-1777651 GCF_006345805.1 Octopus sinensis | reverse complement strand
AAGCTCTGGAATAGGTCTGATAATAAATATATCCTTTCCGTTAAGGAGATACCTGCTAAGCATAATCTACAGGATTAGCCTAACAATTGGATGGTAGACAGACAGACAGACGACAGACAGACGGCAGGCAGACGGCAGACAGACAGACAGACAGACAGACAAACAGATCGATAGATATTTCTGATTTCCTTTTACTGTTCAAACTGACAATTTTACAAGAGGTACACGGTACACTAGTCTGAATAACCTCCACAACAGATCATACTAGGAAATTTCAAGAAAAGCTAGCTCCAGCAATATTTGAACATAAAACGGAGATAGATAGATAGATAGATAGATAGATAGATAGATAGATAGATAGATAGATAGATAGATAGATAGATAGATAGATAGATAGATAGATAGATAGATAGATAGATAGATAGATAGATATACATGTATGTATATCTATATATACATATATGTATATATATATATATCACGTGATCACGTGACCGACCAGACCATCAGATGTTGCTACACATCGCTGGTCACAATGCGTACGCATTGTTTTAGCCTTCGAATGACGCCACCCCGCTGGCTAAGCGAGCAGGCCAACAGCAGAAAGAGTGGTGAAAGAGTACAACAGGGGTCGCCACCACCCCCTGCCGGAGCCTCGTGGAGCTTTCTAGGTGTTTTCGCTCAATAAACACACACAACACCCGGTCTGGGAATCGAAACCGCAATCCTACGACCGCGAGTCCGCTGCCCTAACCACTGGGCCATTGCGCCTCCATATAATTCCTCGGTTGTAATTCCTCAGATACTGACTGCAGGGAAAGACTTGCTGACAATCCAGAAAGAGGGATGACAAAGCGGAGAGACGCTTGACCATACGACAGCGTAATGAAGGATCAATGGGCTTGCAACAAAAAAACATGGGAAATCATGTCCCCATGATCCCGGACCACGGGGAGAGAATAAAGGATCAAATAGGGACGGAAAAAAACAAAATGGACTTGGACCGGAAATGGACAATGAGAAAGGAAATGGTATAGCAATGGTAGATGAGGAGTTCAGCTGCTGCGGAAAGGTGTTTGCTAGTTACATCGGGCTGAGAATCCACCAAGGGAAGGTGTGCCAGAAGAAAACAATTCAACAACGTGGGTTGATAAACCATAAGACGTGTGGCCAGAACCTCCCGGAAAATAACCATAGCGAGGTTCATTCCATAGTTGAATTGGAACAGTCAAAAAGACTGATAGGCGCGAAGAGGACAAAGGTTAAGTGCCCGAAAGCAAATGACGCAGCGAGTTATAAAAAATTTGACGACGAGGTAGCAAGAATGACCACCAAATTCAAAGACGACGACGAACAAAAGCTGGAAAACCTGGTTAATACAATCTACCAGGAAGGAGAGAAAAGATTTGGACTGGAAACAACGGGGAAGGTAGAATCAACAGCAAAGAGCTGACCATCGAGGAGAGAAAGATGGATAGAAAAGATTTGAGAAGAGAAGAAAGATAGAGGGATGCAAAGGAGGAGGAAAGAGAAGGGCTAAAGCAGCTATATGAAGAGATAAAAAAGAGGCATTGAGATCTTCTAAGAAAACAAAGAAGGGGAAGCAGAAGAAAGGAGAGAGAAAAGAACTATCGTAGCTTTGTGAACAATCCCTATCAATATGCGAAACATTTATTTACTGAAAGTAAAAGCAGAAAAATGAATTGCACGAAAGAAGAGCTCGAGCAACATCTGAAAGTGAAATACAGCGACTCTGACAGAAATGAAGTACTCCCAGAAATGCACGGACTGAAGAAACCACCTGAACCAAGAGTACCGTTTGATTTGAGCGACATCAAACGGAAAGAAATGGATGAGTTCATAAGAAAAGCAAGAGCAAAAAGTGCACCAGGGAACGATGGAGTGAGCTACAAGGTATACAAATATTGCCCAAAATAACGTTTGCAGCTGTTTGCACTGATAAGAGAAATGTGGAAGAAGAAAGATGTAGCGGAGCGATGGTGTATAGCCGAAGGTATCTATCTACCTAAAGAAAAAGAGGCAAAATCACTAGGCCAATTTAGACCGATTTCACTACTAAATACAGACGGGAAAATCATGTTCGGAATAATTGCTAGACGAATTATAAGATTCGTACAGCATAACGGATACGTTAATGAAGCGATTCAAAAAGCAGGAATCCCCGGAATCCCTGGGTGCATAGAACACGCATTTTCCATCTGGGAAGCCATCACCTGTGCAAAACAAATGAAGAAAAACCTGTATATTGTTTGGCTAGATCTTGCCAATGCTTATGGATCTGTTCCGCACGCAATAATAAAAACAGCTACTCAGATCTACAAACTGTGAGAAAGCTGTTACAAAGACACCATTAAGGGCTTTTATGGACGATGTAACTATATTATCGGAAAGTAGAGAAGCAGCAGAGGGAACGTTAGAGCGGTTGGACGAACTGATAGGATGGGCAAGGATGAAATTCAAAGCCAAAAAATCTCGAAGCGTGGCTTTCGTGAAAGAAAGGCAAGAAGAAGTGAAATTTAGGATTGGAAGTGAAGACATACCAACGGTGAAAGAACAACCAGTAAAGAGTCTCGGCAGATGGTATAGAGATTTATTAAATGATAAGAAGCAAGGGAAAGAAACGCACGATTTAGTAGAACAATGATTAAAGGCAATTGACAGAACAACGCTGCCGGGAAAATTCAAATGTTGGCTACTGCAATTTGGGCTGTACCCATGAATAATGTGGCCATTGCAAATGTACGAAATAGCCTTGAGTAGAGTAGAAACGATAGAACAAAGATGTAGTGTGTTTATCAGAAAATGGCTTGGTCTGCCAAAACCACTGAATACAACTGCACTATATGGAAAACCCGTGCTGCAACTACCAATAACATCAATCGCCGAAGAATATAAGGCATGAAAGGCAAGGACAGTAATGATGCTAAGGTATTCAAAAGATCAGAGCATCCGGGAAAACGCTCCAAAGGTACGAACAGGGAGGAAAGGGAAGGCGGAAGAGGCAGAAAACAGGACGATCGGAAAACGAAGGCACGCAGATATAGTCGGAGCGACGCAAGAAGCGGCATAATCAAGTCCTCGGCGTCATAAGCGCAGCACTCAAGGATAAGATCGAGAGGTACAATAGGGGAGAATACCCAAAAGTAGAAAAGCGCAGGAGAGTATACTTCTACAAGGAGGGAAAAGGTTATAAAACCAGGCCTACAAGTAAAGTATACGAGATAGACAAAAGATGGAAGGGAAACTGGGAGGTGGCCACGGACTTGGAAAGACAAGTAATATTTCCACTAATAAAAACAACAAAAAGACCGGATTTAGTTCTTTGGAACAGAGACCGGAGAATGGGAATTTTACTAGAACTGACAGTATCTTGGGAAGAGAACATCGGCAATGCAGAGGAATGAAAGGAGAAGAGGTATGAAAAGCTAATCGAAGAATGCAGAGAACAGGGATGGAATGTCGAATATTATCACCTGGCAGTGGGGGCTAGGGGCTTCATTGAAAAAAAAATGACAACGCTTTTCAATAGAAGATTTTTTTCTAGCCCCGAGTTGCGTAAACTAATAAGGAGAGTACAGGAGGCGGTCGTAAAAGCCAGCTTCTATATATGGCTGAAGCGGGAAGACCGAAAATGGCTTGAAAGTCATAAACACGCCGACGGGAAATAACATCATTAGGCGAGACAAGCTGACTGACAGGTGACAGTCGTTTAGAAAAAGCGCGGGCTAAAACTACGCGCCTTCACTAGTCAGTTAAGGTGAGACAGTGTCACGTGACAACTTGCTAGGACTGCCTGCTGGAGCCTAGCGGCAGGTATTTAAAGGGAAAATTTGACAAGACAGTCAGTCACCGGCTGACACTCGCTGACGATACATCGAAGAGGCCAGGGAATAGAAGAAAGAAGAAAGAAGAAAGAAGACATGCTCCCAACACCAGAGCTGAAGACACCTCCGAAAGGAAGGGGGACCCGCCAAGTCAAAACGGTAGAGGAGTAGGGGCCGAAACCGGACGTGGTTCCTCCTGATGATGTCTTGAGCTAACTGGATCCTATAAAGGAGCTGTTGTGGTAGCAGACCACGAAACACGGTTGTAATTCATATATATATATATAATATATATATATATATATATATATATATATATATAATAATATTAGGGAATAAATCCAAATTTACAGGGAAAAATCAGATTTAGGATTGAATCCAATTTTATAGTAAAATATAATATAATATTATTAGAGACAAAACCACTATTATGCAAATCAAACAAAGAAAGACTTAATCCAATACATAAAAAATTTTATATAAATTAAATATAATTAAGGCGCAGGAGTGGCTGTGTGGTAAGTAGCTTGCTAACCAATCACATGGTTCCGGGTTCAGTCCCACTGCGTGGCATCTTGGGCGAGTGTCTTCTGCTATAGCCCCGAGCCGACCAATGCCTTGTGAGTGGATTTGGTAGACGGAAACTGAAAGAAGCCTGTCGTATATATGTATATATATATATATATAAGTGTGTGTGTTTGTGTGTCTGTGTTTGTCCCCCTAGCATTGCTTGACAACCGATGCTGGTGTGTTTATGTCCCCGTCACTTAGCGGTTCGGCAAAAGAGACCGATAAAATAAGTACTGGGCTTACAAAAGAATAAGTCCCGGGGTCGAGTTGCTCGACTAAAGGCGGTGCTCCAGCATGGCCGCAGTCAAATGACTGAAACAAGTAAAAGAGTAAAAGAGAAAGATATCCACTACGATCGTTTCTTGTCACTACTATTGACATTCATCAGGTGGTTTCAAGACCTTCTTTGCAAGTTTTAAACTATTTAAAACTTTTAAAAAGTTTAAAACTTGCAAAGAAGGTCTTGAAACCACCTGATGAATGTCAATAGAAGTGACAAGAAACGATCGTAGTGGATATCTTAATTATATTTAATTTATATAAAATTTTTTATGTATTGGATTAAGTCTTTCTTTGTTTGATTTGCATAATAGTGGTTTTGTCTCTAATAATATTATATATATATATATATATATATATATAATATATATAATATAATAATAATAATAGGGAGTAAATCCAAACTTACAAGGAAAAATTAGATTTAGGATCAAATCTAATTTTATAGTATAAATATATATATATTTTTTTTATTATTATTTTATTTATTTATTTTTTATTATATAACTATCCAAAAGTATTAAAAGTTTAATATAAGATAATATATATATATATATATATATATCAACATGGAGCTGTGTGGCTTAGTATGTGTTACACTGATAATCGTAAGATTGTAAATTCTATTCCTGGACTGGGCGATGCGTTGGTTTTTTAAGCAAAACACTTGATTTCACATTGCTCCAGTTTACTCTGCTGGCAAACACACACACACACAAATATTTTTGAATGATAAACATTGATTGCTTAGACTAGTTTGAAAATCTAGAAAATTGTCTATAAATGTTATATAGCTGATCGAATCAACCCCAATTTGTGTGTGTGTGTTGCACTTGCTTTATTGATCGCTGGTGATATTTGAGCCATGAGTCTAGTGAACTGAAACTAAATCTTGTCTGTCAGGCGTTGGACCACTTCAGTCACCGCTGATTATTGTTGATAAATATTGAAGTGACATTTTTGTGTTGTTTTATTGTAACTTTAAAACAAGTTGTAGCTTAAAACGAGTTTTGGCTGATAGCAATATTATGAAGAATTGTATAATTAGAGAAGTTTCTGCAGAATGGCGTCTACTCGAACTTTTCCGGATGACTAATTTCTTATCATAACACTCTACTTGAACGAAGAGCAAACCATCGTTTGGAATTGCCGAAACCAAATGCAAAACTTTACGGAGCTCTTTTCTGCTTAAGCATTCTAGCAACCTATACTGATCTATCTTGATCAACGCCGCGTTCAACCCCCGCCCTCTTACGACTGAATATGCTATCCATCCCACCCCACCCCTACGTCAAAATCTATACTCTGTTCAATCTGTGGGTATATTTCATGTGGTCGTCTCAGTCCTGGTTTCAGAAACTATCATTGCGATGTGTGTGTGTGTGTGTGTGTGTGTGTGTGTGTGTGTGTGTGTGTGTGTGTGTGTGTGTGTGTGTGTGTGTGTGTGTGTGTGTGTGTGTGTGTGTGTGTGTGTGGCCGAGGCACTCATTTCTCAAAGGCCCGGTCCAGCAAGTTGCAAATACGTAATACAAGAAGGTACACATCTCCCTCTCTGACCAATGCTAAAAGTGAAACGCCTTCTTTACTTTTCCTGTTGGTGTTTTAAAGCAATGGGGAAACTTATAATAGTTATTCTGCTCCTCTCCACACCAAGCAATCGACATACCTACTCTTACTAACTACACACATATTCGTCTCTGAAACATAAATCTCTTATTTTGGTTAAAGAATCTATTTTTGTTGTTCATGTTACCCTCTCTTTTCCAACTTGGTTCTAAAAACTTTGGTCTGTGATTGCGTAACATCCATTCTATCATTTATCTGCTTCACCTGGACGTGACCAGCTAAGACTTCCAGTAACTCTCAATCAAACTATTTCTTCCTTCTTTTTCTAAACTCCTCTTCAGTCTCCGCGGCTCTCTAAACACCTCTTGCTACCAACTCTTATTTCACTGTCTTTCAACCGACACCGAAAACATCTCTTTACACTAACATCTCTCAGTTATCAACCTCGGTGAATTTTTTGCCTGGAATTCCTCTGCTTATTTCAACTAACCTCACAGTAACAACTCGTCTCTATTTGCTATTCTGAAACGACTGCACCAATTGTTATCTTCGCCAATCCCTGGCTAAGCACACCCATACTTTTCATCTTTCTCCTCAGCCATCCTTTACTAAACCACCGCTAAATGTGCACCCATAAATGGCATGGTAACCAAAGCAACAGACTTCGGATCTTCTCTAGACACAACTAACCCTGTGCACTCGAATTCTTCATAAGTTCAAGACAGCCCAATAATCGCACTTCCGTCAGTTCTAACCTTGGCAGTGAATAGGCTTAATTTTTTATCTGTGACAGCTAGTAAGTGACGAAAACATCTTCGACGTGTTCTTCTATACTCCTTACACAAACTAAGCCCAAAATCCCTTCGTACAACTAACAAAAATAACGACCTACATCTGGAAGAAGTCCGCCGCCATCGCTATTAAAAAACCATTAAAGCCCGATGCCTGTAAGACAATCAAAGCCGAGGATGTTTGCACCGCTTGACCAACAAGTTCCTCTTCTCAAATTACAAACCGAATTTTTAAGAATTTTCATCAACTCTATATAATCTTAAACGCCGCTTTTTGACCAAATCGCTTCGGTAGGAAGTACTCCTGCTGATAGTTCAACTGCATTGACTTCATTTCCATCTCCTGTGATGCACACCTCCAACAAAAATACCACACAAACCTCTGCACGCCGGTTGCGTCATCGTTTCCGAGCATCGTCACTGAATATAGGAAATATTGCGTCGTCGTTCTGTTGAAACTTTTAAGTCAAGATGCTGCTTAAAACGAGTGTTTGCTGCTTAAAACGAATGTTTGCTGCTTAAAACGAGTGTTTGCTGCTTAAAACGAGTGTTTGCTGCTTAAAACGAATGTTTGCTGCTTAAAACGAGTGTTTGCTGCTTAAAACGAGTGTTTGCTGCTTAAAACGAATGTTTGCTGCTTAAAACGAGTGTTTGCTGCTTAAAACGAGTGTTTGCTGCTTAAAACGAATGTTTGCTGCTTAAAACGAGTGTTTGCTGCTTAAAATGAGTGTTTGCTGCTTGTAATACTATGAAGTATAACTGGAGAAATTTCAACGGAATGGCGTCGACTCGAACTTGTCTGGATGGATAATTTCCAATCACAACATTCCACTTAAATAAAGGGCAAGCCATCGTTTGGAATTGCCTAAATCATGGCCAGGAGAGAAATATATCGCGGACCGTTCCAACTCAACAAGTTGACTGCTTTTAGCAATCCATTCCAGAATTCACTCATATCTTCACAAAACTCTTCAATTTTTATCCCTCTGCAAGGATGTTTTGTAATCCAAGGAATTAGTGAATGTCTCATTCCTACAAAGAGTAATTTCTCTGACACTAACTACTGATCTATCGGACAAGCTTTCAACATTTCAAATACTATGGAGATCGCCGGAATCAGTCAATTCTTTCATCAACTTGAGTCTCTCTCTTTGAGAACTTAGTGACCCCTAGAATCAGGATTATTTGGGAGAAAAGATATCTAAAGTAATGTAACAATGGTATTTTGGATTTGAGATCAGCAAAACTTTCAATTATGTCCAGCATAAAAGAACCACGTGAGTGATAACCTGTCCGAAATTTTGTTTAAGAACATAGTGGCACTCCGTCGGTTACGATGACCAGGGTTCCAGTTGGTCCGATCAAGGAAACAACCTGCTCAGGAAATTAACATGCAAGTGGCTGAGCACTCCGCAGACACACGTACCCTTAATGTAGTTCTCAGGTAAATTCAGCGTGTCACAGAATATGACAAGGCTGGCCGTTTGAAATGGAAGTACTACTCAGTTTTGCTAGGTGTGTAGACTGTCTTGCACAAGGGCACAGCGCGTCGCCGGAATTGAACTCATGACCTTATGATTGGGATCTGAATACCCTAACAACTCGGCCACGTTCCTAGAAACAAATGAAAAGCAATTGGTGTTGAAAGAGCAACCAGGCAACACTCGCTGTTCCCCAGCATTTTGCCCTACGTCGGTTTGAACTCACGGCTTTTGAGCAACTAGTCCAATACCGTTTCCTGTTGGTCACTTTTCCTCTATATAATGACCAGAAACACAGGATTACTTAATCTTATCAATAATTAAGTTCTGGCTTATTGAATATTTCGACAAAACTTGACCTTTTGTTCGGATTTCGGGAAAATATTCAAAGGAAATCAATATTATTCTAATAACATTTACTTCCTCCTCCTCCTCCTCACCCTACTTCCGGCTATTTTACCTTTCAATGGGATTTCCATTAATTATCATGCCTTAGTTCTCCATGTAATCCATTGCTCGTTGAATGGATATGTAGCCACGCAATACACACGCATGTATGTATGTATGTATGTATGTATGTATGTATGTATGTATGTATGTATGTATGTATGTATGTGTGTGTGTATGTATGTATGTATGTATGTATGTATGTATGTATGTGTGTGTGTGTCTGTGTGTATGTATGTTTGTGTAGGTAGGTAGGTACATACGTACATATGTGTATGTGCGTGTGTATGTGTATCGTGTATGTATATATATACAATATCTATATGAATGCATGTGTGTGTGTAAACATAAAGACAAACAAAAGAATGGGGTTATAAAAGAGAAGATAAGGCGAGAGAAGAGAAATAGCGAATGATTCAACTAAGAACTAAATGAATTGATGAGTTAAATGATTAGAAAAATAAAAGACAGTAAATTAAGTTTGGTCATCCCCACAAAATATCGCATGCAGACGACCACGATGTCGTCTGTTTATCTTAGGTGAAGAGAGAAGGCGGAAGGGCAACAGGGGCGATACTTTTCAGAGCCACCGTCATTGGTGAGAAGAACGGAGGAAGTTATCTCTGCTTCAAAGGCCTGACCCAATTGTTACTATAACAGACACAAGTAAACGTACCTAGACCGATATAAGGTCTACTATCCAAAATTATTAACGGACCTTCGACAGAATTTCCCTCAGTTCCTGTAAACCAAATTTAACTGAGAAGACATTTGTTCAGGAAACCACGAATTAAGATTGAAACTGTAAACATTTAATTGCGTAACAAACTTCTTCACCACACAGCCTTGGTTTCTCCCATTGAGTCCACCATGTCCACTTCTATTGTGCCGAACCCTAACAAATACAGGTTTTATGAAGGAGAGCTGCAATACATCGCAATGCCACACAAGACTCACAGTAATGTCCAACTGCATCTTGTTGTGGGATAATCTGTTACAAAAAAGCACATTTGGAATAATGGATCTTCAAATGAACCTGGTCATTCGACCAATACCGCTTACCTAATCGACCTGATATATATCTACTCACCAAAGATCTTCTTATATATATTTACTGTAATAAAGTTGTTATGACACGTTACTATATATTGACACATGCGAAATACATGTTAGTATATGTTCAAATAAAGGCTGCCAACTGGCAAGGGCGTTAGCACGCCTGACAAAGTGCCTGGCGGTCGCCTTTGGCTTTCATCCTTTCGGGGTCAGTAAAATAAGTTCCAGTCGAACACGAAATTGCGGGCCTCGTGCTAAAATATAAAACTAATATATGTTAAAATAATAAAGTGATTACATGTACATTCGTTCCTTTCCAACCAAATTTCCTACATTTTAATCATGGACATTGACTGAGTGATGGCCGTAATTAATTCCTGTTGCTTAATTTCTCGACTGCAGAAAAAAAGAAAAGTGAAAAGGTCAACCAGCTTGGCTGCTGTCTAATGACTGAAACAAGTAATATATATATATAAGAGGGAAACCACTATGTGGACACACTTATGCTAGAAATAGATCCGCTATGGTCTTACCACTAAGAAATGTTCTCAAGAAAAATTTAGCAAAACAACCAAAACGTAATCGAGGAAAGACAAAAGAAAAAGCAATAAAAATATGGATTATTCGCATACATGTTTCACTATTAACATATTGCGTAATTTTACTTACATAAATGTCCGTAGATCATCGGTGCGACCGTCTACAGTATATATATATATATATATATAAAATCCATATTTTTATTGCTTTTTCTTTTGTCTTTCCTCGATTACGTTTTTGTTGTTTTGCTAAATTTTTCTTGAGAACATTTCTTAGTGGTAAGACCATAGCGGATCTATTTCTAGCATAAGGGTGTCCACATAGTGGTTTCCCTCTAATATGTATATAATACAATTTTACTGAACCTTCAGTTTTTTTATATGCTAGACCACCGGTGTGAAATCGATGTTAATTAAATTAATATCTAATTTCTCACCCTCGTTTTAAATTTAAATTTATATATATATATATATATATATATATATATATATATATATATATATATATTGAAAGAGAGAGAGAGCAGTTGTATACTGTCAACTTAACGTGACAGTCCCATGAAGGGAATCATACCACCACTATTTAGCCCTAGGAAGCATTAACGCTTCCGGTCGGCCTTGACACATTTCCTGTGTCCCAATGTTTACAAGGGGGAGACAAGCACACCCATCCAGATAAGCCTGCATCCAGAGACTAGTTTCTGACAGGAAGCGTTGATGCTTCCTAGGGCTAAATAGCGGTGGTGTGGTTCCCTTTATGGGACTGTCACGTTAAGTTGACAGTATACAACTACTCTATCGTACCACCACTGCTTATATCTCTCTGAGATATTTAGAAATGTAATATTTCTATTTTTTGTGATCAGTGGATTTATTTCACTGGAATTATTATATGCTTAAAAGGTCTAGACAGGCACCTACAACTAGCAAGCCATGCTACTCCAGGTTTTTATTGTTTTTTGGTAGAAGCTAATCGAAGATGCGTGCGAAGTCGACGTTTGTCGGTAAAAGAAAAATTAGAAATGAAGAGCTACGCGGAAGCGACAGCGGAAGACCCGGAAAAGGAGAAATTAAGAAGCCTAACACCGAAGTCGTTGAATTGGGACCCTGAAAAGATGAAGAGATACATGAGCAAAGTAGAAAGAGAAGCAACGAATGTGAAGCTTGTAATGTCGGAGGAGAAAAAGGAAATGTTAAGGAATTCAACAAGAGTATGTAGAACATTCTCCAACGAATCCAGGAGGATTGAAATAGCACCTGAATTTCAAATAGAAGCAATGGTATCGTGCTGAATGAATAGAGTGGTTTTCATAAATAGACGAAGCCAATACGGCACGGTAAATGTTATATTTGAAAATGTGGAGATGGCAAAGATGAACGACCAAGTGATAGAAGGAAATAGGTGGACTCTCATTCCCGACAAACCAGGAAAAAAGTTGGTGAAAATTAAAGTTGGAAGAATCCCACCCATAATAGAGCCCGAATGGGTAATAGTGGGAATCTTCGGAGAGGAAATACAAAGTTGAACATACTAACAATGAGCAAAACACAATGTTTGAATTTCTGGGGTTATGAAATTGAAGCAGTTTGCGCCATAACCTCAGAATACTATGAGGAAATACCGGAAACGGTAGAATTACCAACCGGTGAAAAGTTGGATATTGTGCTGCAGGGAAGACCCCCAAAATGCTACTTGTGTGGCATGAGGGGGCATATGCGAAGGAAATGCCCGAATACAGAAGTAGAGAAAAGGTTGGAAACAACGGTGGAAGAAAAAGCAGCCGACGAAGAGAAGAAGGAGAACAATAATAGAAGGAATATGGTGAAGAGCAGGAAGAGAGAACGTAAAAAGTCACCAACTTTAGAAGAAACGAAAAAAAGCAAAGGAATAGCAGAGAATCAGAACGGTAACACTGAGGAACCAACTATAGAAGAGAGAGAGAGAGAGAGAGAGAGAGAGAGAGAGAGAGAGAGAGAGAGAGCGATGGAAGTGCAAAACGAAGACGAAACAGAGCGAGAAAATTTAGAGTTGTTTAAGCTCAAAGATAAAGAAGAACAGATGGAAGAGACATCTTTGCAGCCGGGAGAAATTACTGGTACACAAACGGAGGAAGAGGTGAACGAAGCGGTAGACTCGAGAAGGAAAACACAAGAAAAGAGAGAGAACGAGAGGAAGAAGAAAAAATGTCGTGTGAAGAATAAATGTGGTGGGAAAAGGTAGACGGTGAGTATAATTACGAGTGTAATGCAACTAATTGTTTTAAAAACATGTGAATTGAACTGCGACTGAACTGAGAATTGAACTTGGGTCTTTTGTTTTGTGAAATTGTAAAAAAAAAAAAGGAAAAATGTAATGCTTGGAAAAAAAGATAAAATAGAAAAGGAAAATAGAAAGACTAATGTGAACAATTAAGGATACATTTTATACGATAATGATAAGAAGACCATCGTGGTTTCGCCTCACACTGAGACCCGATGGAATTGAGAATTAATGTGAAAAGTTGACGGTTCGTCTCGCAGCGGGAGTGAGTCGAACCGCCTCACTCTCGTTATTGTTTAATCATTCCAACAATCATACATCATTTGTTTTATGTTCCCGTTTGTCTCGTTATGTCCCCTCTATATGATCAGGCCATTGTGCCTATAATAAAGAGAAAAGCAAGCCAGGCTACTCCAGACTGATGATGAGCAAGACTCAGAAACTAGTCTCTGGGTGCAAACTTAGCTGGGTGGGGGTGCTTGTCTCCCCCTTGTAAACATAAGGACACAGGAAATGTGTCAAGGCTGACAGGAAGCGTTGATGCTTCCTAGGGCTAAATAGCGGTGGTGTGATTCCCTTTATGGGACTGTCACGTTAAGTTGACAGTATACAACTACTCTCTCTCTCTCTCTCTCTCTCTCTATATATATATATATATATATATATATATATATATATATATATATATATATATATATATATATATATATTATATATATATATATTACTTGTTTCAGTCATTAGACTGCAGCCAAGCTGGAGCACTGCTTCGAAGAATTTTTAGTCGAATGAATTGAGCCCAGAACTCCTTTTCTAAGCTTGGTGCTTCTTCTATCAGTCTCTTTTGCCGAACTGCTAAAAACACCAACACCAACATAAGCGAGTTGGTAGAAACGTTAGCAAAAGGCTTGGCCGCATCGGATGCAAAGAGACCATCAAAACAATTTTTTCTTCTTCCTCTCTCTTTTCTTCCGTTCCTTCTTTTTCTTTAACACTCCTTTCAGATGCAAAAACACACACACACACACACACATACACACACACACACACACACACACACACATGCTCTCTCTCACTTTCTCCCCATTCATCACCCTCTTGTACTATCTTATATCCCTCCCCACCACTACACACTCAATACCACTATAAAATGGTCAAATTTTCCCCAATAACTTAGTTCAATTTGAAAACTCCACTAGAATGGACGAAAGCGCTAATATATGATATATAATCTAAGTTATATGACGTATAAAAATATGTAATATACAAATAAATATCTGTAAATATAAAACCATCCGAATTTCTGAGTACCTCATTTCTTCTAATATAAAATACCTCTACATCATCTCCAAACCTTCTAATATACATATATATATATATATATATAATATATATATATATATATATATAAGAGGTGTGGTTTGTTGCCAACTTAATGTGGCAGTCCCATGAAAGGAAAGAATGCTACTGTTGTTTAGCCCTAGGAAACATTTTCTGTGTCCTTATGTTCTCAAAGGGGGAGATAAGCACCTTCACCCAGCAAAGCCAGCACTCGGAGACTAGTTTCAGAGTCATTGCTCGTCATCAGTCTCAAGTAGCATGGCTTGTTAGGTGTCGATGCCTATCCGCCTTTGTAAACATATATATACTTCAAGTGAATATATATATAACGGGAAGCTTTATGAAAATAGACAAAAGACGAAGGCAGGTGGAAAACAAACAAACAATTGTATTAGTATGGCGCTCAGGAAATATAAATAAAACAAGTCTTTAACGTTTCGAGCCTACGCTCTTCAACAGAAAGATACACAGAGAGAAAAAAAAACACAGAAAGAAGGAGAGAAAAAAAATGCGTGCAGTAACTAACGAATCAACATGGCGATCTGATTTCGGCCAGAGGTCAAAGATCAAACATGAGACGCGAGAGCGAAATAAGGGGAGATAATAGGGTTGATAATAGGGTTGAATGACCCTAGGATAGGTCTGGACATATATGTGTGTGTGTGTGTGTGTGTGTGTGTGTGTGTGTGTGTGTGTGTGTGTGTGTGTGTGTGTGTGTGTGAGTGTGTATATCTGTTTTTGTGTTTTATACATTCTATCTATCTAGATAAATATGTGTGTGTGTGTGTGTGCGCGTGCGTATACACATGTAAACATTATGAAGCAAGCAACATGGTGTTTTAAACTGCAACTGGGAGCTCTCCGCCGACAGTTCACCAGATTTATGGAGAAATAATGATAAGGCAGAGACATGAGGTCGTGGAGCAGCACCATTAAATAATGACATTTGACGGACACATTTTATAGATTTATATCGATTTGAGAGACAGATAAGGAGAAAGAGCGATTTTGACTCATATTGATTTCGATATCCGGTCAACTAACTTCCAACTGGTTTAAACAATTTCCATAATGATGAAATATTCCACCACCACTAACCCCACCCCCACCCCCACCCCCGAACACGTCGTCTTCATAAAGTGTATCGAGGACTAATCATAAGCAGGTGTCCATTTTGAAACAGGTGAAGGGGGACGAAAGGAAATGAAGTGAAACGACATGAGTCGGACTCGCAGACTCATCTTGCTGGGAGCTTAACATCACTTTACATTAACAAGCACGCACACACTCATATATATGCACTCATGCATATACACATACATACTTACATCTGTGTGGTGGCGTAAATACGCATGTGTATACATGTGTGTGTATGTGTGTGTGTACGTGTGTGTGTGTGTGTGTACGTGCACGTATTCTTAAACAAGAAAATTATTGATAGTCATTTTAAAGTTTCGGCCAGAAAAGTTATCGTTGAACGATGGCTTATATAGACATACTAGCAGTATCGCCCGGCGTTGCTCAGGTTTGTAAGGGAAATAACTATAAAGCATTTTTAGAGAGTTATAGCCAAAAAATAGCAAAAAAATGGGAAAAAATGATGGTAAATATTTTTTTGAGAGTCAAAAAAGGATGGAGTTGCGTCCCCTAGACTGTGGTTCGTGTTTCCGATTCTCGACCCCATGTCGAATTTATCGATTTTTTTCAGAACTGGGGAAACTTTTCAAAATTTTCGCTGCGTTAGTTTTGAATTATGACATTGGGCTATGTGTGTGTCAAGTTTCATCAGAATCGGTTGAAAGCCGTGGTCGGGGTGAGGGTACAAGCAAACAGACACACAGAAACACGCACAGACAAACTGCCGTTTATATATAGAGATATATATATATATACATATATATATATATATTATATATATATATATATATATATATATATTATATATATATATATATATATATATACACACATACATATTTCGTTTTTGGATTTGGTTTGCAAGATCTTTTATATGAGTTCGTGTGTTGAAGCATATTCTATTGTGTCTGGGGAGAGTCATTTTCTTGTTGTGCCTTACAATGTAACACACTCACCGGTAAAATTTCCACTTATTTCTTACTTTTTATTTTCCTAAAATTTTCGTTGCGTCTTGCAACTTTTTCAATAGTCTTGACTCTGTCCGTTATTTACACTGCGTTCCTTTTTGTTTGTTTGTGCGCATGTGTGTGGATCAGTGTGTGTGTGTGTGCGTGTGTGTGTGTGCGTGTGGACGGCTTTCAGACCCCAGTCTCAACGTATCGATCATTTCATATGACGTGCATTTCCTCGAACTGTAGTTCAGGCCGTCCCATCCATGCCCATTATGTCAATGGCACTCCCACCCACTCATCTTGTGTCTCCCTACTTCTCTTCCCAACTGTTTTCCATTCCCCTCATTTAGCATCGCATCACATTACTTCTTCACTCCGCAACCCAACGGTTCACTGGTTCGCTACGCAACCAGGCGACTGGTCTGGCAATTCTTAGAAATCTGGTCGAGATTTTAAAAATAACCAACCAACCAGCAAATCAAGCGGAATCTTAAAATGAAGTTAATGATTGTATCAACAGATTCCTAGGTTCCATCCCTCGAGGAACCAATTAGATGTTGGACGTCTCTCCTCTTGACCACTCGTCTTTCCACTTGCTCCAAACCACTCGACGCTAATCAAAACCATTCCTTGTTGACAGAATAGAAATAATCACTTCTTTAGGCGGATTAGCAGCATGGTGAGTGTGTGTTTTATATGATTGTATACAATGGATGCTGTGTGTGTTTGTGTGAGTGTGTTTGTGTGAGTGAGTGTATGTGTGTGTGTGTCTGTGTATATATGTATGAATATCTATGTCTCTATGTCTGACTTCCGGTAGCAATTCCCCTTCATCAAAATGATGGCTTCTCAAAACATTATGTAATTTAATTGTTTCAAAACCGCTTTTTTTTCTCTCCCACCTTAATAATTAGGTTTTTGTTTTATTTTCAACTTGTTTCCGTCTGTGTCCAGTGTTAATGGTTCTGTGTGTAATGTGTGTGTGTGTGTGTGTGTGTGTGTGTGTGTGTGTGTGTGTGTGTGTGTGTGTGTGTGTGTGTGTGTGTGTGTGTGTCTCTGTGTGTGTGTATGCGTGTGCGTGAGTGTGAGTATGTATACATATATATTTACGTATATATTATATTAGAGGGAAAAGGATAACAAGAGCCAAGGCGGAACGAGTACCTCAAGTCTTTTAGAATGAGGTGAATTTGAAGCCTTGCAGCTGTTTCTGGGATATGCCAAGTGATAGGCTAGCATGGCCGTACGCCCTCATCAGAGCTCCAGCTTCAGCTGTGAACTTGGAACCTAACGGAGGACTAATTATAGCGCTTATTCAGCGTACCTATTCGTTCACTGATGATCAGTGAACTAAACCCTTCATATTCTATATTTACGTATAGAATGTAAGATTATATGCATGTTGCGTAGAATTGCCGATTCTCTTTGTTGTATGTCACATAATCCCAACCTATTGAGTCGCTATTTTCAGGCTGCTACAAACACACGGACTGTCAAGAACGCAACGAGGACCAACGAGACAAAGTGGCTACGGTTCTCATCTATTTGGAAACTGTGACTGAAGGTGGCGAGACAAGATTTCCAGGTAAATTACCTTTAATTGGGAAAAAATGTTTACAAAATAGTAGAATGAATTAAGAAGCCATTTTTTATATCAAAAGTGTAAACGTTCAAACACCATGTTTTAATATTGTCAACGTTTTTTGTTGGTGTTTATTGTTGTGTCCATCCCCACCCCACACCGACACCCGTTTCTTATTAATCAACAGGCAGGGTTAGAACAACTATAAAAACTGGAGATTAACGTATAGTATAAGAGTAGTGAGATCGAATCCTGTTGTTCTGATTAAGACCATTTCACTGATACTTCGATATCTTATTTCTATGGATAATGTAAAGATGTGTTTCATCTTTCAACTCTTTGCCTCTGTGTGTGTGTGTGTGTGTGTACGAGTGTTTGTGTGTGTGTGTGTGTGTGTGTGTGTGTGTGTGTGTACGAGTGTTTGTGTTTGTGTGTGTGTGTGAGTGTGTGTGTACATGTACAGAAACATATACACACACATATACTTATTAATGAATAAGTACAAATCTATTTAGAAGGGTAACTTTCACACCCACACAGACTGGAAGCCAGTATGTGCTTGTCATCAGATAAGATATATATATTTATGTGTGGGTGTGTGTATGTATATATATATATATATATTATATATATATATATAATATATATATAACGCTTGTATGCATATATATACATATATATATATATACATATCTATATATATATATATATATATATATATACATATGTGTGTGTGTGTATTCAAAAACATTCGATAATTCAAGGAATTATTAAATTGATGACTAAATATCGATAAAGTGAAACGTTTGTATTTTTCTTAGATCGAATCTTAACCCCCGAATACTACATTTTCCTTTTTTTATTTCTGGGGTCAAAATACTTTACTAATCTTGTTAATAGTCAACATACTGTACGTTTCCACCGTAGGTATTGCATTCTTAAACCTAACTGATTCAACATTTTAACAATGATTTCAAATTTTGACACGAGGCCAGCAATTTCGGGGGGAGGGGTAAATGGATTATATCCACACTAGTGTTTAACTGGAACTTATTTTATTGACCCCGAAAGGATAAAAAGCAAAGTCGACCTCGGTGGAATTTAAACTCAGAACGTAGTGGCAGACGAAATGCCGCTAAGAATTTTGTCCGGCGTGCTAACGATTCTGCCAGCTCACCTCCTTATTCAGTGTCTTAATAATCTGGTCTACTACAGGCACAGGGCCTGAAATTGGGGGGGGGGATGAGTCGGTTACATATACCCTAGTCTGTAACTGGTACATAATTTATCGACCCTGAAAGGATAAAAGGCAAAATCGACGCCGGCGGCATTTGAACCTAATTCAACATCTTAATAATAAGATTTCTAAGGTAAACCTGTAGATAAGACTACTACATTATAGAGTACACAGTATTAAAGATACTGAAGGTTTTTGTGAGCCGCAAGGACTTGGCTTGGTTTTCAAATGACAAATTGCGAAAATGTGAAATGAAATTCTTATCAAAGAGAAATAAAAACTTCGCCTGCGTTCGTTGAAAGTTGTGGTTTGAAGGTTTGACAAATATGAAGAGACGGTGAAATAGGAAGAAAGGAAGACTATCAAAGGATTCCCTTAAATTCAATGATTTCGTGACAAGCTCTTCTTCTTATAAACATGTTTTGAGTATCTGATGAATTGAGCAAAAATTTTAAAACTGAAGATGAAACAACAAGAATCTAGTTAATCCTTGTTAAATACCTAAAGCCAATATATTCCCGATTCCTAAGATATCATTCAAGGTTATTTACAAACGGAAGGTATAGAGCCTGGTTTATTGTCGACATGTTTTAAAATGTATTGACATTAAGGAGAGATTGTGACATAATTAGACATGATGGATTCTTTTGACGTGAAGATAGTTTATGTTTGGAAAACGTCGATTAGAGAGTATTTGAGTCTGACGAAGGCAGTTTGACTATGAATTTTTCTCCCCCTCTCCCTCTTTCTCTCTCACGATGTGTGTGTGTGTGTGTGTGTGTGTGTGTGTGTGTGTGCGCGCGTGTGTGTGTAAACACAGACACGATAATAACAAGCTGGAAGATTGAGTATTCAACACCGGGTAGTTGGAGAAACAATTCTTTTTAATAGAATTCATGTTAACTTTCTAGAACCT
>NC_043005.1:1707651-1752651 GCF_006345805.1 Octopus sinensis | reverse complement strand
TTCCAAACGCACGGTCTCGGATCAATTCATTTACCAGACATCTTCATAATTATTAAAGAAAACAATAAATAGATAAAACATTTCCATTCTGGGATTATCTTTAGTATTACTCTTTTAATCAAAGAAGCAACAATTATTTTTCTAATTACCAAGAATGTAAATTTATTCTGGCTTAATTAAATCATTCATAGCAGCTTTTATTTTTATTGCTGAGCAGTCACCAGGTGAAATTAGTAACCTTTCACGAGTTCCGTTCGCAGGATGCTTAAAGAAACAACAGTCACGGTTCAATTGATGGAACAACGGCGAGTATTAAGTTTATCATTGTCTGGCGTTGTTTTTACGTCAAATTATTAAAAACAACCGTTGAGGCCCAGTGCTCCACAGGGGGAAAAAGGATTAAGAGAGAGAGATTGCTTACAATCAATATTTAAAACCATTTCTATTTATCTTGATGCCATGGCCGTTAACGGTCACGACTTTTAGTTGTGAAGAGACCCAATGTCAAGAATGCCAATAGGCCTCATTAATGGAATCAATTTATTTTGCCAAGTTGCTCGCTAACTCCTGTGAAACACGAGACATCATCAAGGTATTTGGTTAATATAAATATTCTTTTATCTCATATTTCCATCTTATACTTTATATCCAATTAAATGTGAAAAAGATCACTTTAGCATTTCTTCGCTTAAACGAAATTTATTCGTTCTAGTTTATTTAAACAAGAGGATAGAGTTAAGAAATTCGTCCTAAAACACAGTATGTTTACTAACTAAACGAAATATTTGTTTGATTTTCTATAATTATCCAAACAGAGTTAAGAATTTCATCCAAGAATATATGACTATTGGCTAAACGAAACATTTTATTTTGTTTAATTATACAAGTAGAGTTAAGAAACACGCCCAAGAACACAATGTGACTGCTTCTAGCCAACTGCTGAATGCCTCATCACTTCCCTACGATCATCAGCAAATAACTGCAGGCACCACTACAACCTTTACCACAACCACCACCACCTCACTGCTACAGCCATCACTTAACAAATTCGTTGTTAGGTGGTTGCTCAGTGATTTCTGAGACATCAACGCAACGGAACACCAGTTGTGGGATAGGAAGACGCAACTGTTCGTTCCTTCATGGCTATTGCAACTCTTCAAGCATAAAATAGCAGCCTTAAAACATTCGTCGAAAATATTTTAGTGAAGAAAAGTGTCGCCATAATGAAAACACTTCGTCTACAAATATGGTTTGGAATCTGTTTATTTTTGATTGGAATTGATTGGATTGAGGTTGTGTGGAGGAGAGTAAATATCTGAAGATTTAATTTGAAATGTAAACTACAAAAATAATAGATGTCGTGGGGTGGATCTGGTGTGAAGGAGAAAATATTTAAACCAACGTCTGTTATGAAGATTCAAACCAACTCTTAAAGAAACTCCACTTGACTGTTGATTTTAAAGATTGTCGCTATTTTCATAGAAAATTTTATTTGGAAACCTTGGAATTAATAACATGTTCGATGTTATTATCCAAATATTTCTTTGTGTGTGTTTGTGTTGTGTGTGTGTGTGTGTGTGTGTGTGTGTGTGTGTGTGTTCCAAAGATATTTTATGATTCAAACATAAAAATGAATAATTTCTCTGGAATTGTGCGTTTTTGTCAAAGTTAAATTCCTTGTTAAAGATCCACTGGAATTCTATGGCATTCTACCCTGAGAGTGTGATTCCTCATAAGTGTTCGCGGAGAGCGTAAAATTGGCTTTATGGCTTCTTTCAGAGAACAGAGGAAAGTCCTAGGTAGCCTCTGGCAGATCAAATTATGGAGTCAAGAAACCAAATCTTGCGATCAATAAATTTGCTGATTTCATTTATTGAATAATGTTTTTTTTTAAGATATAGAATGAGAGAAACATCTAGAACAAATGTTTGTGTGTTGATGTGATAAGTTCATATCCATAGCGTGTTGTTGAGTCTTTTACTGGTTCCAACCAACTCAAAGCCCAACCATCCATTGTTGAGTTACCTTTTAACAGAAACACAGCATTTTACATTGACTCACACACACACACAATACAGCATTATCAGACAACAACCACCACCACCACCACCATCATTATTACTACACAAACATAGCCCCAGGCCAGCCCACAGTCAATAGACTTAATATCCTTTCTACCAGAGGCACAAGGCCTGAAATTCCCGGGGAGGGGACTAGTTGATTACATCGACCCCTGCTCCTCCCCAATGTGCAACTGGTACTTATTTTATCAACCCCAAAAGAATGAAAGGTAAAGTTGACCTCAGCAGAATTTGAACTCAGATTGTAATGACAAATGAGATGCCACTAAGCATTTAGCCTTCAATAGACTTAATACGAAAGTCAAATCATCCAGCAGAATAGATATGTTTCTTTCCCATTTTAAACATGACATGATTTGCAGGAGATTCAGCTGTTATTTCTAGCAGCTTCCATCACAAATGTCACTGAAATTATTTATTCTTTAGTCTTCAAAATTACGACTTTTTGTTCTTACAATTTATATAACTTTAAAAACTAACATGGCCAAAGAATTTATTCTCAAAATCTGAAAATTTTCAAGATTATGTCTTTAAAATCTAGAAATTTGATGTTTATCTTACTTGGAGTTTCTGAACATCTTCAAAGCAGAAACTAGTTTCTCTTGAAAATGGATGAAATGGATGGTTGAGTCAATAAAACATTTTGGGATTCTCCAGAATAAATTCGCCTCCATGCCACACACCTTCTGCTTCAACAAATATATTTGTATTATGACCCCTTTATGTACCACCACCCCTGCCCACATCTCCTTCTCCCCCACATCCTCCCCTTCTGCTATCTCCTCCTTCTTAACCCACTGCTATCTCTCCCACTTTACCCTTCTATATATTGACATTTCCCATCAGCTGCACCTCTACCCTCACCTCCCCCCCACCCCACCCCAGCCATTAACTGTATCCTCTCTTATGTTCACTTTCTTTGGTCTGGCACCCCATCACTATCATTTTTATCTCCTTCCCAGTTACTACTTCTCACCCCTATCTAGTGAGGGGTAGCCATGGTCTTATCCCTTTACCACTCAACACCTGGCATAATGCCACCTCCCTAAAAGCCACACTCCCTGCCACAGAGGCCCTTTTCTTTTTTCCTTCGTTCTCTTCTTTCCTTGCCTTACAAATTACATGGCTACCTCACTGGGGTCACATAAGAAAGCATCCATTACACACTCTAAAGTGGTCGCCATTAGGAAAGACATCCATCCTCAGGGTTGTGCCATGTTGACATTGCAGCTTGGCACAGCCCTGTCATGGAATACAGATATTACATGATGAGGATGATGATGATGATGATGAGGATGATGATGAGGATGATGATGATGAGGATGAGGATGAGGATGGTGATGTACCAACATACACAAATGTTCCTTAAGTTACCGATGAGACATTGTAGCAGACAAGAATTCAAAGAATATTCATAATTCCATTCTTGATCCATTCTGATTTCGTCTTCTTTATCTTGCATCTTTCTAAAATTAATTAAATAATTACCAGAAATAAACCACAAATAAACTAGAATTGATTTAAAATGTTGAAGTTTTCTCCTGAAAAGTTTTTACTAATCAATCTTAAAATGAAAAAAAATAGAAAAATAAAAAAATAAACACATTTTATAACATTGTTTCTTCCTGATCTACGAATGTTGCTTTTAATAATGGAAAGAAAGTGAAGAACAAACAGCAGAAATCCAGGCAAAAATCAAAGCAGGGTCAGATTGTTAAAGCTGTAGGTAAATATTTCAGTAACAAATTGGAATCATATAACATATAAATCTTATTTACAAACCCCAAAAGATCCGGGATTTTCAAAAGACCTAAGCAAAGGGGCCAGATCTATACCTGTATATGACAAGGTTACAAGAATGGATGATATCACTGTTCTATATTCAAAGATGTCAGTCAAAATCTCTCCATACAGGTAAAACAAGATTCTAAAACTTGTTAACGAGCTCCTCCCCCACCTGCCACCCCCCCCCCTACAACCTGTATGTTAAGATTTAGCTTAATCTCTAAATGTTATTTATCTGACAATGCAGCACATTCCACAATCCCTTTGGATAATAAACTCTTGATATCTTCATGGCTTAAACTTAAAATATCTTGCAGGATCTCTCTTGTATGTTGTCCTAAAAGAGGAGGCGCTGTCGGCTGGTCAACTCGGCCTTCATCACAACTGTACTCCACCGCTGGGGCTGCAACAAAAACAAAAACACAAACATGTTAAGCATTTTCACCAAATTTACCTTTGAATAACATTTGTGTGTCTAAAGGTAAGGTTAATGGTTATGTGAGGGGAAATAAAAATATGAAAGGGGTTGTTTAGTTTCAGGCTTAACCTGATCAAGGATGTTCCTACCATGACTGTCCCAACGATTTCTCCTTCTCTTCACAGACAGAAGATACTTCAGCTAGGAATAATTATTGATTCTCAACAAAGCTCAGGAGCAGCCCATAATGGAGCATTTCTTTCACATTTGGAACAGTACTGCTGCAGTTAATCAGGTGACCCTTTTCTGAAAGGGTCACCTGATTAACTGACATGATGCCACTCCCCATCCCCTTGCCCACAAACATGTTGTGTCTCCTCTCTCTCCTTTTTCTACCACTACTATAATGGTCTCATGAAAACCAACTGGCACTGTGCCACCTCCACTCACACATTCCATCCCACTTGGCTCTCTTCCTGCTATCACCCTTATTATGGTGAATGATCATGGCCCAGAGGCTACGGTATTACACTCACAATTACAAGAGCATGCTTTCAATTGCTACGACCAGCTATACATTGTGCTCTTGAGCGAAACACTTCATTTCATTCTGTTCCAGTCCACTGAGCAGTAAACGGGTCACACCTTGTGATGGATTTTGGTGCACAAGGGTGAGATGAGGACTCAGAAATGGAGCTCTTGCAAACCCACATTTTGTATTCAGGGATCAAAAGGTTGAATATTACAACTTGTACTTGGAATCGCCATTTAACTAACATTGGTTGTTCAACTATGTTGAAAGATGATGAGATATCCACCTCATGGCCCCACACCCTGTCCTTCCTTCCCAGAATCCCCCCCCCCCGCCACTGCTCCTGATGTTGACAAAACTTCAAAAGGGACATTAATGTGTTTTTTTATTTTCTTTGAGGGAGAGCACTGCTCCTTCCTCTTGACCTCCTCAGCAGATTGCTCTAGAGTAATCTGAAGGAGATTTGGTTGCTATTTCTAGTAGGTTTATTGGTGTCTCATGGGAGGAAGAAGGGACAAATGTTTTGTAAAGAACCATTCAAAGAAAAGAGAAACGTTTGTCTTCTTTAAATGATTTTGTGGAACTGCCAAAGAAGGGTTTTGATAGACAGACACATGGAGGGTCTTCCTTATCCTAAAATAATATTTTACACTCAAAACATGTTCAAATGAAAGTAATTAACGTGTGCATGAACACCTTTAAAAATAAATAAAGGTAAATATGAATTAGTTCCAATAAATAGTTTGTGAAAAAGAAAACAATTTAAAAGGGAAGGTAGATGTACTTCTGACTCAAAGACATTTCGGTTAATGGAATGAAGCCAAGGAAACCATTCACACAGGAAAATAAAAACTCACAGACTTTTGATTGATTTTATGGGGTTTCCTTGTTTTGAGTTTGATTTATTGTTTTTTTTTAAGATATTGAATAAATCATGGTTATTTCTTGTATCGTCTTATATAAACTGCACTGTCATTGTATATCATTGTATTTGATATGTTATAATTATATAAACTGCTCTATTGTTATATACACTGTGATGAGTGTATGCAAGTAATATATTTGTCAGTTAATAAAATAATTAATTATTTTAATTACTCTAGCTGTTATTTATAGAATTTAAATAAAATATGATATTTTTTCATTGCAAGTTTTTCTGCGACTTCCCATCTATTCGTCACTGCAATATAGAGTGACTGCTGACCGGTTTAATAAGGGAGCAATCACCAGCCCCTTGTTATGTTCCTCACTGCACCTCAACATCAAAATGTACCAAAGACAGATGCAACTCAGAATTTCAGAGAATCGGGTGGCTGTTTGCCAGCCTTGCCTGGCCTCCATGCCGGTGGCACGTAAAAAGCACCATCCGATCGTGGCCGTTTGCCAGCTTCGTCTGGCACCTGTGCCGGTGGCACATAAAAAGCACCCACTACACTCATGGAGTGGTTGGCGTTAGGAAGGGCATCCAGCCGTAGAAACATTGCCAGATCAGACTGGGCCTGGTGCAGCCTTCTGGCTTCCCAGACTCCAGTTGAAGCGTCCAACCCATGCTAGCATAGAAAGCGGACGCTAAACGACGACGACGACGGTCAACCTAGTTTTCAGATCGCTCAATCACATCAGATTTTATTCTTCTTTTGGCAACTTGATGGCAGCTTTTTTGGCCAAATCCCTGTCCAAGACAATATTCTAAACTGTAACATTAGTTCTTCCAGGAGTGTGGCACTAACCATTACTTCATCTTTAATCTATCAGTTTGACACTCTAATATTTATTTAAACATTTGTGGACAATTGTAGCAGAAGTTAAATTCAAAACTAGTCTCCCTCTTCAATTCCTTGTCTCACATTCTGATTATCAAATACTCATCATTTTCTTTCTCTTTCCAACCCATCTATCACTGTCTGCTCTTATTGGATCAACTAACCATTTCCTAATCCATTCAACTCCTCTCAAATAATCTCTCTTTAACATTAATCCAGATAACTAATCCGAGATCAGATAGCCCTACATTGGCTCCTTTTGCATCCTTCATTTCTAATTCATCCAACCACAGCTAAACAAAGGCAATCCTCTGAGCAAAATCTTCTCACATCAATCATAACCAACGATTATTGTCTCAAATCCTCAATGTCAGGCAGAAACCGCAGCCTAAAACATTGGCATAAAATCTTCCATTATTGTCAATGTTACAATCAGAAAAGAAAAGGATTCCTTCATACATACCCCAACCTAACACACATACCTTAGGATATAATGTAGCCTAACGTTCATACTTTTGTATATAACGGCCTGTCATATCTTTCCAAAGAGAATTAGTTTCGTGTCATACAAATCAAATGAAAATTCCTTTAACCATGAATGAAAATGAAAACACAAACGCATCTTTCTAGAAGCTTATCAGCTTTCATCATAATGGCCCCTATATGGGAAATAAAATGAAGAACTGGGTCAGTTGCTTACCAGGCAAACGAACTTTGCCAATAGTTGGATGATCAATTTCCTGAATTAATCCACAAGCCTTCACCTTTGAAATAAGAAGAGAAACAACAGAATTCAGATTTTACTAGAACAGTTCAGTTAGTGACACCATTTCAATATGTTTTGCTAAGTTCAAGAGTCATGGAAGAATTGGTATAGGATAACAATGGACAACAACAATAAACCAGAACACTGCTACAACACTAGTCTATGAGTAAATCGCTCTCTTACTTCCTCTTTCCCTCTCTCTCTCTCTCTCTCTATCTCTATATTTACCTATCTTCTTTCTTTCATTTACTTCACAGATATATAAATCTTTTTTAATAAGTACATGTTAATCCAAAAAACTAACTTCTTCTCCAGATCCTGGATCTCCAATTCTTTCTCAATAGATCACCAGGAAATTAAAGCTGCCATACACCTACTAATGGTACTGCAGTCATATAATTTACCAATTCTATCATTTGGCATTGCAGACATCCAAACATTACTTGAAGAAGGATGCAATGCTCTCTTTGATGTTTCTATTGAGGTCTGTGACTCCAGTCAGTCCAACAGGTTATTTCCATGTATAAATATACGGGGACACAACTGATTGTAGGTACCAATAACAACAGATATTTCTTAAGTGATGGGCATGTATGGTTTTAAAAGTCATTTTCTGCTTCAGGTTAAACCTGTTTCTACTTTTTATAAGAACAACTGTCTTTGTTTTCCCTAAACCATTTAGCAAACACTACAAATGTCTTCTATTCCAGAACGTACCCTTTCTCTGCAACAACCAAGACAAAGAAAGGGGTTTCTTTGTGGTTTTTCAAACAGCTATAAATAACAGCTAAATCTCCCTCAAATCACACCCTTACAAAGAGAAGACATGATATATGTATCCATACTAATGTAATCCTAGATACTTTATACTTAAAACAAAGATGGAATGATCACATTTGGAATGCCTTTGTCCTTCACAGTCAGGGCTGACCCTTTGTCCTTCACAGTCAGGGCTGACCTCTGGCTCAACAATAATTAGTTCTACAACCATGTGTCCCATATGTTTATCAGGTTTTTCAATACAAACTATGCTTAAATACTGCCTTACATGCAACACATATTATTTTATATCATACTTCAGTCAAAATTCCAATTAATTCTACACATCTCACTCTACATCATTCATATTCCAAGGGTGCTACCCTCCCCCCCCCCACGCTGCCCCTGCTCAAGCTATGGGCAATGTCCCTGCCTTATTCCACAGATACAGATTACTAAAATACTCACCTGCTGGTCATTAAACACTTGCTTCAGATTATTTATTGGACCATAAGAAAAATTACATCCTTCCATCTTCTCCAACCAAAAGTCAGTTGTTTTCTCACCAAAACTGTTCAATGAAATAAAACAAACAAAATCACAAAAAAATTCCCAATTATTTAAAATATAAATTCAGTCTCTTTCCAGATTATTATTCACTTATAATTGTAATTGTATTTTATCATATACATGTTACAGATACTCCCCTGACAACCTCACTACAAGCAATGATTTGCCCACTGGAAACCCAAAACCGATGCCATTACTTCAAGATGGATAGGGAGATAAAATAATTTCCCATCAAATAAGTGAAAGGTTTCATTATTGAGGAATCATTGAGGATTAGAATTCAAATATAAAAATAATTCAATAGCTTTATTTTCATTTATTTAATCTATTCATAGAATTTAATAAAAGATTTTATAGCAAACAATAGACATTCCAGTAAGCATTTGCCATTGTCTCAACCATGCCCCAAAGTCTTAATCACTTGGACAACATAAAACAAGGATGAGGTTTCAATATGAATCACAGCCATCTCTCAGCCATCATTTATTCTTCTAATTCCGAGCCCTAATTCCTAGCAGCCAACAAAAGGATTCCACATAAAGTGCTCTCAGTTATCGCTACAGAATCTTTCCTCAACCAATTCCTGTCAACTGCTGTTCACACATTTCTAAAAGGAAACATAAATGAATCATTGAAATATGCGACATTTATTTCAATTAATTTTGAAATTTTAAGCTGGTGTCTAGAATTTTTGAAAGTTTGATGGAAGATTTCAACTTAGATCACTTTGAAAGAGGAAGATTCTATTAAGTCCAGGTTCCAGGTTCAGTCCCACTATCTTCTGCTATTTTTTGAGGCTGACCAAAGCCTTGTGAGTGGATTTGATAGATGGAAACTGAAAGAAACCTGTTGTGTGTGTGTGTGTGTCTTTGTGTCTGTGTTTGTCCACCACCACCACCACTTGACATTCAGTGTTGCTGTGTTTACATCCCCGTAACTTAGTGGTTCAGCAAAAGAGAATGATAGAATAGGCACCAGGTTTTACAAAAAACATAGTAAATACTGGAGTCGGTCCATTCAACTAAATTTCTTCAAGGAATTGCCTCAGAATGGCCACAGTCCAATGACTGAAACAAATAAAAGCTGGGGCAATTGTAGGGAGAAGGGAACTTGGTATGGAAAAGGTTAAACCAAATAAATGCTGCACAAAATTGCAAGAATACTTTCATAGAATAAAGTCTTGGAATAAATTGCAGAATTCAAAACTAATTTGATAATAAACCAATGAGAGAACAGCTACATATTTGATCAACTTGCTAGAAATAGGAGCCAAATTTCCCTCAAATTACACCTGACCACCTTGAACAAATAATACAAAGGGTTCATTAAAGATTTCCCCTGACCCACTTCCCGAGGTCTGGGATAAACGAAACTTGGCATAATTATTAGTCCTGCTCTACATGGCCACCACCAATGGTGACACATGTTGCTTTATGCAGCTGTGAAGACCTCATCTGTAGGAGTCGGTAGGTTGCGTCTGGAGCCTTTACCTCAGAAATAAGTTCATCATCCTCCAAAAAGTGCTTCCCCTTGAAAAAAGACTTCCTGGTTGGAAAGAGGTGGAAGTCAGACAATGATGCAAGGTCGGGGGGTGGGGGTGGAAGGGAGACGGGGAAGGATTTCATAGCCGCAGGAGTATGCTTTCATCTGGGCAACTGGGGCATTGTCTTGGAGGAGGCAGGCTCCTTTGGTTAGCATGCCACACCTCTCAGCTTTGATGGTGTCCAGCAATTTCTGCAGCAGAGAAGCATAATATGCCCTGTTAACTGTGGTGCCCTTTGCCAGAAACACCATCATCACTAATCTGCACTGGTCCCAAAAGACTGTGAGCATCACCTTACCTGCAGAGGGTTGGATATGAGCCGTTCTTTGGAGGTGGTGAGTTATCAAGCTCCAATTGCTTTCACTGGACTTTTGTCTAAGGATCATAGTGATGAACCCATGTTTCATCCTATGTGATAAGTCTGCTAAAAATATCCTCCTCGTTTTCTTGGTACATTGCCAAAAGAGCCTGGGAGCAATTGACTCGATCCTGCTTCTGTAAAGGTGTGAGCATCTGAGGAATCCATCATGTAGACAACTTCCACATGTGCAAATGACTGTAAAGGATTTTTTACACAGACCCTACATTTATCTTCATTTCTTGCGCTAGTTGCTGAATAGTTAGGCGGCGATCCTCCAAAATAGTGGCTTCAACTTTATGGATGGCATCACCATCAAAGAACTATTAACCTGTATTACATTACTCGAATGCAAGCCAATAATGGAGAGAATATGTGAGCAAATACAACACAATATATACTCAAAAATGCACACTGATTGAAAAAAAGCAGAACCTAAAGATCCACATGCAAAAAGTATCTTATGCCACTTATGAAACAAACCAATATGTAAATTAGAAAGCAGTCAAAAGTTCACTTTAAAAGGAGACGAAGTGAACGCATGAAATAAAGCTCAGTCAGTAAATTTAGTTTGATACTTAATCAGAAAATAGAATTAAATTAGAACAATATAACAATGGTGGAATCTGATCGTCCAGCAACAGGATCAGTCTCCACCAATGTCTGACCATATTTGAACTGGTGATGCCAGTGCTTGACTATGTCGTATGATGGTGCATTGTCACAATAAACTTCTTTCATCACATCAAAAGTTTCTTTTGGTGTACGACCTTTCAAGTATAAGAACCTTGATCACTGATCTGCATTCAACTACCTCCGTTATAACACCTTAGTCCACTTCAACAGCCATAAAAGACAAACAAATTCTTATGGGAAGCTGGAATTTACAATGTGACATGGAGAGACATGTATGATTATATCTGTATCAGTTCCATTTCTTGCAATAATTGGAAGTGAGTCAGAGGAAATCTTTAATGAACACCTCTCATATAATCCTAAATATGCAATACCCAAGAAAAAGAACAGATCATGCTGGAGCACTTTTGGTCTTAGATCTGCTCAGCCAAGGGTGACTGAAGACTAAACAACAACAACAATGGCATGAGAAGCTGGAATTTTAGGTTCCAGTTGTGTCCTTACAAACACAGCCATTAATCATCTTGACACTGCATGGGTGATGATGACGAGTGTTCCAGTCAATCCAATCAACAGAACAGCCTGCTCATGAAATTAATATGCAAGTGGTTGAGCACTCCACAGACATGCAAACCCTGAATGTAGTTCTCAGGGGAGATTCAGCACGACACAGAATGTGACAAGACTGGCCCTTTGAATTACAGGCAACTGAGAGGATAGGAGCAATAAAGTGAAATAAAGTGTCTTGCTCAAGGCCACAACACACCACCAGGAATCGAATGCATTGTGTGTGGAATCGCCCAACCACTAAGCCACATATCTTCACCATTAATCATCTTGGTAAACATAAAGGGATGTTGTGTAGAGAAAGATGAATTTCAATGATGAGAGAAGTTGAACAAAGAATTTGCCAAAATAGTCTCCAATGAAAGGAATCAAAGTTACTCACATTTCTGAAAGTCTTTTGATAAGAACGTCTCGATTAAGGACTCTTTTCTGGTTGCTTTTGAATCTGTCATCTTGGTACAGATCTTCAGCTTGTAGAACCTGGCAGGGAAAGAATAACAGATTGTTACCCCTTGAAAAATGTCTCATAGAAAGACAGACAGGTGTACATCTGTGTGTATTATTAGGTATATGTAAATGTGTATGAGGTGGGGTGGTATCAAAAAGTGCCCGGACTAGTTATGTTTAATAAAAAAAAGAACTTATTTACCTAAGTTTTAACATCATCTCCTTCAAAATAGTCACCTTGTGCAGCTGCAATACCCTGGTCCCAGCATTGCTGCCAAATTTGGAAGTCTGGCCTGGCTGGAAGTCGTTTCCCATAAGTGAGTCGAGGAGCTTCTGCAATTCTCCCTGGATCTCGATAACAGTGTTAAAGCAGCAACCTTTCAGCTGTCTCTTCATCTTGAAGAAGAGATGGAAGTCTACAGGTGCTCAATCTGGCAAATAAGGCAGGTGCAGAAGTGATACCACCATATTGTTTCTGGTGAAGAATTCACAAGTGAGGAGAGCTCAGTGACAGGGTGCATTGTCATGAAGAATCCAATTCTTTGCACTCTACAAATCCGCTCGCTTTCACCAAATGTCCTCCTTCAAATACTTCAAAATGGCATTGATTGTCCTCCATCAATTCTTATGCACAAGCTGAGGAATTTTCTCCACATTTCCGGGGCTGACACTTGTAGCAGGTCTTCTAGATTGCTTGTTGTCTTCCAGGACATTCTTCCACTTTTGAAGCACCTGTGCCACTCAAAGCATTGCATACGACTCAGTGCCTTGTTGCCACTAGCTTGCCAAAGCATCATACTCAATATCTCTGTAGCAGACTTCCCAACTTCCATGCAAAATTTCACATTGGTTCTTTGTTCTAATTTCCTGTCCATGACAAAAATTGCAGACTACAGCATACACACCTGATCGCAAAGACACAGCAATGTCTCAAAGTAAACACACTGATGTCACTCAACACACTGCCTTGTGAAATTCACTGCTAGCTCTCACTGCACACATGCAGCCATGTGCTGCCACCTGTTGGCATGCTACAGAACTAGTCTGGGAACACAGCCTGGTATTGGCCAAGGTAAAGTTTACCTGCAAAGGAACTTATAGAGAAGTCACACACACACACACACATACACACACGCTCACTCACATACACACACTCACACTCTCTCTCTCACTCACATACACACTCACACTCTCTCACTCACATACACACACTCACACTCTCTCTCTCACTCACATACACATTCACACTCTCTCACTCACATACACACACTCACACTCTCTCTCTTACACACACACTCACACTCACACTCTCTCTCTCTCTCTCTCACACACACACCCGCTTACACACACACACTCACACTCACACTCTCTCTCTCTCTCACACACACACACCCACTTACACACACACACACTCACACTCACACTCTCTCTCTCTCTCACTCACACACACTCTCACACCCACCCACACACGTGCACAAAGACAAAGCTATCAAAGACACCCCTTACCTTACACAGAGCCTTGAACTGATTATCGTTGTTAGCCCCGACCAGTAAATAACCATCAGATGTTGAAAATGCCTGAAATGGAGAGAGGGATTCAGATATTAATAGAGAGAAACTAAATTCAGACTAAGTGGTGAGGGTCATATCTGGAGTCAGATGCATAATGAAATAACAACTATAGAAAGAGAAAACTGAATTTCTCTCTGTTAATTACACAGTGTAACAAAATTCTTATTTATTTTGTCTTCAGTCAATAAGTATTTTCCCCTCTTTGCTCCTATCTAGAAACGAAAGGGACAAGTGTTCCCTTCAAACTTTGCTTTTGTCACGTGGACATCAATGTTTCGAAACTGACCTATTTTCCATTACATTTCACACAGATTCAGCGTTGAGTTGCTGAAGCAGAAATATCATTATAGCAAATATTCTGCTCCATACCGGATGTTTGACCTTTTCCACTTGAGCCTGTCCCTTAGTGGCTGATAATATGTGCATCTCTGATCATGAGCAGGAGTAGTAAGAGAGCAACATAGCCAGGTACCGAGAGAGATCCTTTGGGGACTCAATAAATATCATGACAAAGGCAAAATTTGAAGGAAATATTGGCCATTTTTCATATTTTCTAGGAGTAAGAAAATAAGAAATAATAATTGCAACCCAAGGACAAAAATCGTGCTACACAATGTTATTGGTGTTGTTGTTTTATCTTGGCCAAATGTTTAAGGAATTTACTTCCCAATCATAGGGTTCTAGGTTCAGTCCCTGACAAGGCATCTGAGATGAGGGTCCATTACCAGAGCTTCAGGCCAAGCCAAAACTTGTAAAAGAAATTGGGATAATGGAAACTATGAGGAAGCCCCTGTGATATTCAAAAATCCCAGCCTTATCACTGTATCATGTTGGTTCTCTTTGAGAATTATGTTAAAGGCACACGTGTCTGTGGAGCACTCAGCCACAGTGCGTATTAATTGAAAGAGAAATTGATTTGGTTGATCAACCAATACTCATCGTCAAACAATTGTGTCCTCTAAAAAGAAAGGATGAAAGGGGGGTGGCGACAAAGATGTGTTGTGTAGCAGACCTGTCCAACCCATGCCAGCATGAAAAAACTAGATATAAAAAAAACACTGAACATAAATGCATGTGCACATGTATTTGTGTGTGTGTGTGTGTCCATAGTGGGGAACACACACGAATGTGGAGACCTACGGGCAAATATGTAATTCATACTTCTTGATGAATAAAGATTCAGGCCTTGCCTACAATTTCATGCAACCCATGATTTTGGTTTCAAATTTTTAGCACAAGGCCAGAAATTTTGGGGCAGTGGGTAAGTCAATGACATTGACCCCCAGTGTTCAACTGGTACTTATTTTATCGACCCTGAAAGGATGAAAGTCAACCGTAGTCAAATTTGAACTCAGAGCATAAAGACAGACAAACGCCACAAAACATTGCCCCCACCCCACCAGTGGGCTGATGATTCTGTCAGCTCACTGCCTTATGTAGCACAAAATATTACAAACATAAATGATTATCTATTTTAGTTAATTGTTTTTTGCACACAAACCCTCGTTATGTACATTTAGACAATTTTGGAGAAGTTTACTTACTTGGTAAGGTACAATACTCTGATGTGCTGTCCCATGTCGGGTGGCGTCTAAGCCAGCATTCAGATAGTTGGAAGCAAGATTGACCAGTGAGGCCACCTGGAGGCAGACACAGTAAAAAGTGAGCAGAATTTGAATAGTGTAGTAGTGGTAGTTTTGATAGCAAAGTCAATGAGGTAGTACAAGAAGAGATCATCTCCAATGAGTTTTACTGCTACGAGGACAAAGGAGATGTTCTAGAAAGAAGCAACTACAGTGGCATCAAAGTGATGGACCAAATTTGGGAAGGAACAGAATTAGTTACAGCAGAACAAATTAATAAGGAGATTAGTTGAGTTGACACACAGTTCAGGCTTGTACCCTGATGATACCACAGACATCTCTTGCTAGGAAAGAAATTACAGAAGTTATAATCAAAGAGTGAGCCATTACAGTTAGCATTTGATGATCTGAGGAGGGCCTTTGACAAGGTACCATGCTCTGTAATCTGGTGGTTGCTAAGACAACTAAAAGCAGATGAGTGGTTTGCAAGCAGTACACAAACCACAGACAGGTGAGATTCAGCAAGAAGTGGTAGTATGAAGGCATGCACTGTAACAGAATGATACTGGATCCACCATTCGTTGGTGATTTCCTACTCTTGATAGATGACACCTTTGTACTATTCAGGCCACAACCCTCCAACTCATGGGGGTCTGTTTTGGACAGCCATTGCAGGTGAGGGCTTTACAAGGTTGGAGTACAAATCCAACACCCTCTTTTAGTCACATTTTATGATACGCAGAGGGAACATGCTAATCCTCACACATCACAGGCTTAACAAGGAGTTCAACAAACAATTTAGTATTCAGGTAGATGTCTATTAGGACTTGGTACTTAGGTCCTTCCTGTTTATTGTAGTCCTTCAGGTCATAACAAAGAATTTAAGATTGGCTCTCCATAGGAACTTCTGTATGTCAGTGACCAAGTTCTCAGCTGAATTTGTTGAAGAAGCAAAGAAATTTCAAAAATGAAAACAAGGCTTAGAATCAAAAAGACAAAAGTTTTAGCAGAAAACAAGACAGGACCTTCCTGCCTTCTAGGAAGTGGCCTTGCTTGATATGTAGAAAAGGAGCAAATCAGAATTGTTACATGATGTCTCTACTGTCAACATTAAGGGTGTAAAAGGCATGCAGCAGGATCAGAAATAAGATTGACAGACGAGAAGAATTTCATGATTAGCCAAATAGAAGAGTCTCATATACACAGTGTAGAAAATATAGAGAAGTAGTCGAGTCGAGACACAGAAGTAATAAAGTAATAAAGTCATTAAAGAAATGAATCCCTTTGAATACTCAAGAAGACTCTTAGAAGTAGTTGGCAGCTTTTGTTGTCTTGGTTACATAATTAGAAGAAAGAGACGGTTGCCTTGGTTACATAATTAGCAGTGGAGATGGGTGTTCTGAAAACATAGCAGCCAGATAAGAACAAGGGAGAAAGGGTTGAGGGAACTAGTACTTCTACCAACAACAAAGGGATTCTTTGTGTGACACTTGTGTATGGAATGTAATACTGCAGGGTAACAAAGCCTTAAGCCTTAAATAACAAGAAAGCATGAAGTGAAGAAAGAAATGAAGAAAGCATGCTTGACTGGAGGCAGAATGTTATTCACTGGAATGGAGTTGAGGCGAGAAATGAGCCAAGAGAAAAACCAGGCATAAAAGGAATCGGCCACAATATGCAAGAGAAGAGAATGCGGTGGACATGCATATCCATGTGTGCATGCACATGCGCACGTGTGTGTGTGTGCAGGCGAATCAACAAACGAAAGGAAAAGACACTGAACACATCATTTAACAGGAGTTGAATATATTATTTAAAACCGTTTGACTTGGGGTCCCATGCAACTTAGAGTTTCTGTTTAGAATCCTGCAAAACTTAAGCTGCATAGGGCCGAATCAAACTGTTTTAAATAATACACACACACACACACCACACACACACACAACAGATGGAAATACCTATGTATCATCTCGACACAAACCAACAAACTCCCATTCTTCCCTCTGCCCCTTTTCTTCTCACCCCAAACACACTAAATCTGTCAAACCATTTTCTCAATTCCTTCACCTTTATCAACTCTTCAACATTGATTCAGATTTTGAATCCCAAAGTGAGAAAATGCAATAATTCTTTCTGAATTGAGTGGACCCTTGCTCACTTGTGGAACCTGCACTCCACCAGGCCCCAACTATCAGCCGTGCCACTGCTCTCCTACTTTCTTTACGCACGCTTATGGATTGTGTTCCCTTCTCTCTCACCTTCCATTGAAAAACAAACTCTGCTTCCTAACACAACAACCACTCCAGTCTTTCTCAAATCACCCCTCCTCACCTTGAAAAAAGGTAAGAACCTCAGAGGTCTCCTCGGAAGAAGCTCCACAGCATCCAGCTCCACACAACAAGCCGCTTTTGAATGCCTTTGCCAATGATGCAACACCTGCCCCTCCATAAACAATCCTAAAACCATCACTGGGCCTAAGACACAACAACACAACATCACTCAGAGCTTCCAATGCCCACCGTTCAATCTCATCATTTGTAAACTTTGCCACACGGTTTATATTGGAGAAAAAAGCACATACAAGCATGATCATTGACAGGGTCAAGGATTGGCTCCCGTGCTGGTGGCATGTAAAGAACACCATTTGAGCATGATCATTGCCAGGCCCACGGATTGGCTCCCGTGCTAGTGATGCATGAACAGCACCATTCGAGCATGATCGTTGCCAGTGTCACCTTATTGGCACATATGCTGGTGGCACATGAAAAGCAACATTTGAGCGTGGTCATTGCCAGTGCCGCCAGACTGGCACACATGCAGGTAGCACATAAAAAACACCTTTTGAGCATGGTCGTTGCCAGAACCGACTGCCGGTGGCACATAAAAGCACTCACTACACTCTCGGAGTGGTTGGCATTAGGAAGGGCATCCAGCTGTAGAAACCTTGCCAGATCAGATTGAACCTGGTGCAGCTTCCTGGGTCACCAGTCCTCAGTCAAACCGTCCAACCCATGCTAGCATGGAAAGCAGATGTTAAACAATGATGATGATGATGATTTAAAGCATATTACTACATATGCCAGGTCAACTTTTCCCCAGACACTTCAACACTTCAGGCCATTCCATCCCTCATCAGTGTGTGGCATTGCTACACACCAGGGATCTACATTCTAAATGGAATGGAGGGGGAGAACATTTCATATTCAAATTTGGCACCAACAGATCTAAACGAACATTTATCCTTCTACTCTTACACCTCCTCCTCTTAGTTTTATAAATCCTTTCTCGTCCTTCAGCTCTCCTCTTTTTCCTTCCCTTCACTCCTCACTCTCAACTTTCTCTTCCCTTCTACCTCTTTCACACTGTTTCTCTCTGTATGAACCTCCTGTCGTCTTGAGTTCCTCCAATTACAGCCAGTTTTTCAAACAAAGACGATGTAAAACTCTGAGGTCTCTCTTTAACTTCGACCTCTCATCTTACATTTGTTTCTTCCATTATTCAGGACTCTCTTTCACTTTTCTGGTGTTAAGACAACCCCAATAGTGCTAGTGCTGTAGAAAGCATACATTATCCCATGTTAAGGGTTAATGAAGGGCTTCAAGATGTAGAAACCATTCCAAAAATGAAACATTGGAAAAAGATGTGGTACTCTAACTTACAGAAATCTGCAGAACTGTCCCATCCCTGCCGGCAGGGAAAACTGACATTAAAATTATGATGGTGACAGACATACATGGGGAGAGAGAGAGAGAGAGAGAGAGAGTGAAAGATTCCATTATGCAGCCTACCAAATTCCAACTTGTAAAAATATTGCCAGGCAACTGCAACACCACCAACACCAATTACTCTGAGCATAATACTGTACTTATCCCTCAATAACTGGTATGGCATACTGCCCCACACCCACTCACACATGCTTGATGTTTTACACTCGGCACAACAGTCCCACATTTCCACATCAACAAAGTCTGTCACACAAAGATCAAGTCTTCACAATACACCTGACGCAGCACAACAAAGAGAGAGAGAGAGAGAGAGAGCAAAAGAAAGAGGAAGGAAGGAAGAAAAAGTCAAGGAAATGTTGTTACCTGGGTGGAGAGTAAGTTACAATCAATAAATTGTCCTTTTCCTGTTTTCTGTCGAGTGAGAAGAGCAGCTAAAATGGCACCATGCGCATAGAGTCCAGTTGCTAAATCTGTCATGGCCACACCAACTTTACATGGTTCTCCATCCTTTATTAGAAAGACAAAAATATTTTTAAGGTTGATTTATTTATTTACAAATTCATTTATTAATGCCAAGAGGTGCAAGGGTGGTTGAGGGTAAGAAGTTTGCTTCCCAACCACATGGTTCTGGGTTCAGTCCCACTGTGTAGTAACTTGGGCAAGTGTGCAAGTGTCTTCTGCTATAACCTCAGGCTGACCAAAGCCTTGTGAGTGGATTTCAAAGATGGAAACTGAAAGAAGCCTGTCTTGTATGTATGTATGTATGTATGTATGTATGTATGTATGTATGTATGTATGTATGTATGTGTGTATGTATATATATATATATACATATGTGTGTGTGTGATGTGTGTGTGTGTTTGTGTGTTTATCTCCCACCACCACCACTTAACAACCAGTGTTGAAGTGTTTACTTAGCGGTTTGGCGAAAGAGACTGATATAACAGGCACCAGACTTAAAAACAAAAAAAGGTACTCGGTTGATTCATTCAACTATAAAATTCCTCAAGGGGTTGCCCCAGCATGGACACACTCTAACTGAAACAAGTAGAAGATAATGGTTATTAATGAGGTGTGGAATCTATCTTCGAAGACAAAAGATGGTTCCATTAAAGCCAAAAAGTGGTGACTGGCATGAGAGGAGAGGCAGTGGCTAAATGAAGCCATAAATTGTCAATTCCAGTTGCAACAATTTCGCATCACAAAGAATTGTGTCTCTGTGGTTGGTTGTTTGACCTGCTAGGAACAGCAGCCAAATTTCTTTCAGATTGCACCACACCATCTGTTGGATAAAGTGATTCTTTAAAACAGGCAGGATGGTCATGGATGGGACACCTCACTGCTGCATTCAGGATGATCCACATCACTTCTGCTTTTGAATTGTTGTTTTTTAGCCCCAGGTCAACCTAATCCAGCAGGCCTATGATCAAAGACACTTTCATCATGATCCTCCATCTTTGAGGCTTGATATTTCTAAAACTACATCATTATCAAATGCGTCCTTCAATTTTTAAGATAGTAGGGTGTAATTTGAAAGAGATTTAGTTGCTATTCTTAGCAAGTCAAGTAGAGCAGAAAGACTCACCTTAAGGTACTTGATGTTTATCCCATTTCCACCTTAATTGTATAGATTTGTAATGAAAGGTGTCACAACTATAAACATCTCAACATTTTGTTAAGACAATAGAGTATATTTGAGGGAATTTGGCTGATATTTCTAGCAAATCAACTTACCATAGAGAGGGCTCCCTCACTGACTGAAATATCCTTGGGTAGAACACAAATGTGACCCAGGAGTTATCCTTTATCCTCCATTATTAATCTACCCTGGGCCTAATCCTGTTGTTGTAAATAAAGTATGGCTGTCATTGACTGAAGAACAGCAAATATGAACAGAGGGGACATCAGACAATTAACAGGGCAATTAACAGGACATAATTAGTTTTCTGCCAAATAACAGCCTTTTGTATTGCTTCTGGGGTTGTCTTGGTTGAAATGAGGGAGTAAAACTTGGAAGAGACTCTCTGAATACACATTAATAGCTGCAGAAGCGGAGCAGAAGAGTTCCTGGCAGGAAATTGTTATAGGGGACCCAATGTCACAAACGAAAGTCTCTTCTCGGTCACTCATTGATCTCATGTTTTGCTGGACAACCAACATGCAACAACAACAACAATACACAGAGCCCTTTTTTTTCCCTTGATTCAAACAGTGTGTTTGGCAAAGTGCTTTCAAAGTGTTGACTGAGAAAACAGCTGCCTTTGACAAAGTAAATATTTTTGCCATCATCAGGAGTCAGCAAACGGAAGAAAGAGCAGCCATCGATTCTTATTTAGGAGGAAAAAAAGACAAAATGGAGGATTGCAAAACAGAAACAGGAAAGGATTTTCATTTGAAAGTCTTGAGAAACACTAACAAAAATACTTCATTCCTCTCCTCTCTCTCTCTCTCTATCTCTGCATTCTTTCATTCTTTTACTTGTTTCAGTCATAGGGCTGTGGCCATGCTGGGGCATCACAGTGCTTTGTCGAAGCCTCGTACTTATTCTTTTGGTCTCTTTTACCAAACAGGCCAAAACCAGTTGTCAAGCAGAGAGGTGGAGGGAGAAGATACAAAGGTGCACAGAGAGAGAAAAAAAGAGTGAAAGAGAGGTACATACATATATCAAGTGTGTGTGTGTGTGTGTGTGTGTGTATCTGTTGAGGTCATTCATGTATGAATCTATTTCATGAATGACAGAAAATTACTTTTCTGTCTTAATGAAAGTTTTTGGAAAAGCAACAAAAATTTTTGTGTGTGTGTGTGTGTGCATGTGTGTGTTGACACCATTTAGAATTTTCTCCATTTCATAAATGACAAAAAAAACTTCTTTGCTGTACAAAGCAATAAATCCATTGTTTCAAGATTTGCAGTCCCCAAAAGCTGATTCCAGGCTAAGGGCCTCATCTTCAAGGCAATACATTACAACAATCTTCTGTCTTCAGAACTCACAAACAAACAGAGTTTTAAGTTTAGTATTATAAATGCCTTTGTTTTTGTGAGATGGAGTTTATTATAAGCAATCCTTATCATCAAGGAAAGAAGCTGGCAGAGGAGTTCAAATACTGCTGAAGTCAACTTTACCTTTCAGTACTAGTCAAATACTGGGGTTAATGTAATTGATTTGGACCACCCCCTCAAAATGCTTGGCTTTGTGCCAAAATTAGGAAGAATTCTCCTTGTTGTTGATGTTACTGCCATGGATTCGTCAGAGATATAAAAGAACAGTGTCCTTTCAGCTCTGTAGATGAGCCCCTGGAAGTCCCTGGGGGAAATGAATTCAGGGTTAATGAAACATTAATTCTAGCATGAAGGATTATAAAAAGATCTTATCTCACCTTTGGTCCTGTGGCATTTATTAAACCACCAATTCCAGCCACGATAATATCATAACCTGGTCTCTTGGCATATGGACCGGACTGGCCATAACCTGAAGAGAGAGAAACTGAACGATAATAACAGAAAGCAAGTCTCCAGCAAGAGATATAAGTGACTGGTTGATGTCATATCAGGTGAATGGTCAGTAACTGGCCATTGGCTACTAAACAGATGGACAGATAAATTGGCAGATATACAGGTGGATAGATAACCCAATGACAAAGCAGAGAGACAGGCCTATATACATATATATGTATGTGTGTGTGTGTATATATATATATGTATATATATATATATATATATATATATATATATATATATATATATATATATTATATATATATATATATATATTTATGTATGTATATATATATATGTGTATATATGTGTATATATATGTGTATATATATGTGTATATATGTGTATATATATATGTGTATATCAATCATCATCATCATCATCAATTTGTCTCTTGCAAGATTCCTGATGTGAAATCCTGTGTTGAAACAGGTTTTCTTGTATTTCGAGATGGTCATTTCTTTTTATATATTTTTTCTTCACTCGTTTATTACTGTTCTTATTTTATTATTTTAACTCATGTCCATTGTCCGAAAATCTTTCGCCACACATCTGTGACCTCTTCAGTGACACTTTTTATTTTTACAAGTGTTCTTGCTCCACTTATTCCAATCTGTTATTCTAAGATGTGTATCCTTATGCATTTGTGTCCTTGTTTGTGTGTGTCTGTGTGTATGAGTGTGTGTGTATGCATGCGTACATGTGTGTATCTGTGTATCTGTGTATCTGTGTGAGAATGCTTGTGTGTATGTCACAGATTTTAGCAGCAGTGTGGCTTTCCCCTCAGCCCCATCCTCTCGCCCCATTATGCTGCTGCTGTCCTTTGAAAGTAGAATCTCTTTCAAAATATTTTTTTAATTAATTTTAAAATTAATTAATTAAATTTAAAATTATTTCAAAGTTGAATCTCTTTCAAAATATTTTTTTAATTAATTTTAAAATTAATTAATTAAATTAAAAATTATTTGAAAGTTGAATGTCTTTCAAATAATTTTTTAAAATTAATTTTAAAATTAATTAATTAAACTAAAAATTATTTCAAAGTTGAATGTCTTTCAAATGATTTTTTAATTAATTTTAAAATTAATTAATAAAATTGAAAATTATTTCAAAGTTGAATCTCTTTCAAATATTTCTTTTTAATTAATTTTAAAATTAATTAATAAAATTGAAAATTATTTCAAAGTTGAATCTCTTTCAAATAATTTTTTTAATTAATTTTAAAATTAATTAATTAAATTAAAAATTATTTGAAAGTGTAATCTCTTTCAAATAATGTTCAAAATTAATTTTAAAATTAATTAATTAAATTAAAAATTATTTGAAAATGTAATCTATTTCAAATAATTTTAAAATTAATTTTAAAATTAATTAATTAAATTTAAAATTATTTGAAAGTTGAATCTCTTTCAAATAATTTTTGATTTAATTGATTAATTTTCTGAGGGTCTGAATTGAAACAGCTGTAAAGGATGTTTATCAATATTTTAATTAATAAACAATAATTTATTAATTACCTCTCTATTCTCTCATCTTATTATTATTATTATTATTATTATTATTATTATTATTATTATTATTATTATTATATTAGGTCATCAAGTATGAAATTTGTAGAAAAGAAACAAGTCTGCTAATGTTTTATAGATATAAAGAATAGTTTTATTCATCTAAATATACATCCATATTGTCAATATACTTTTGCCATTTCAGTGGTAGCTTGTCCAGCCTGGAACTGTAAAAGCCTGGCAATCTAGAGTCAATAAAATCTTGGAAGGACTGTTTTACAGCATCATCGGACTTTTTTTCCTATCAAAAAGTTATCCAAATTTTGGAAGAAGTGGTAGTCAGTGGGGGAAAGATCAGGTGAGTATGGTGGATGATGGAGAACTGGCAACTCCAACTCCTGTAGTTTCACCAATGTCATTTTTGCGATGTGTCGTCTGGCATTGTCTTGCAATAAAAAGGAGTGGATCTGTTGACTAATCTGAGTTGCTTTTTTTTGTAAGTTTCTGCATCATTTGGTCCAGTTGGCTGCAGTATACCTCAGCCGTGATTGATGAGCCAGATTTAATGAAATCATAATGGATCACACCTGTGCCGGACCACCAAACACACACCATCAACTTCTTTTGATGAATTTTACCTTTTGGACTGTGTTTTGGTGGCTTGTCTTTGTCCAACCATTCTGCTGGACGTTTACGGTTGTTGTATTGGATCCATTTCTCATCACATGTTACAATTCGATTAAAAAATGATTCATTTTTGTGACGAGAAAGTAGCACAATGCAGGCTTCCAAACGTTGCTGTTTTTGATTTTCATTGGGTTCATGTGGAACCCACTTATCTAAATTTTTCACTTTACTAATTTGAATTAGGTGAGTCAATATTGTTTGCTTACTAACACTAAACAACAACGATAATTCACGGACACTTTGAGATGGATCTGACTCAACGGTGGCTTTCAGTTCGTCATTATCCACCTTTGTTTTTGGTCAACCGCGTTGCTCATTTGTGTGGTCAAAGTTACCAGAATGAAATTTTGCAAACCAATTTGATACTGTCTGCTGTGTAATAACATTAGAACGAAATACTCCATTAATATTCAGAGCTGTTTGTGATGCTGTATTTCCAAGAAAGAACTCATATTTCAAAACTGTACAAATTTCTGACTTATCCATCTCTAAACAAAAATAGCAAAAAACGATTTATAAATACTTCATAAAGTGCAAATGGAGTTAGAATAAAGAAATAGATGTGTCAGCTTTCTAGCAAAAAATAAAGATTCTCGAAATATAATAATGGTGCAAAATGAGCAGCTGTCAAAGTTTACCATGGACCTTACTACAAATTTCCTACTTGATGACCTAATGTATATATAAATATATGTGTGTATATATATATATATATATATATATATATATATATATATATTATATATATATATATATATATGTGTGTGTGTGTGGTGTGTGTGTGTGTACCATAGCAACGTCAGTTTACAAAGAACCCATACTTAAAGTTATAGCAGACCAAGATGGAGAGAGGACACTCTTAGCCAGGTCTGAATACCTGAGACTATGTTGGATCAGTCAGAAAACTTATCTCTAATGAATCAATGCCCAAAAATGGTGCTTCTCAAAGTGAGCAGTATGGTGCCCTGAGGTAGACAGAGGAGTTTTATATGGGCAGTGAGGACGAAAGGAGCTGTGGCGTGATGATAAGGATATCTGTATAGATTCTTTTAATGATGACAAAGTTATTTTATTAAAGTCTTCATTATTTTAAAAATGAAGCTGAATTAGGGTAACAGAAGTGTTGATGTATTGTTTGGTTGTTGGTCTGATCAACTGAGACCACAACTGGTCCTCAAAAGAGTTTTGCTATTAAGAAACAGTTGACCAAATGAGTGGGACTTATGAAAGAGCCAACAAGATATTTGGTCAGTCAGAACTACATCTGTAAACACATAGAAACTGATAATCTTCCTAATAATATCTGAAGATACAAGATTAAATTTGGTCAACAAGAAAGCTCACCTGTAACTACCGAACAGAATATACAGGAAAGGTTATCTACTGAAATATTTAAAATTAAAAGATGATATGGGGGAGGTCATTAAGAAAGCTTACCTGTAATGGAACAATATATCAGGTGTGGGGCAATCTTAGCCATTTCTGAATAACCAAGACCCATTTCAGTTAGTTTCCCAGGCAAGTAATTCTCCACCAACACATCACTGGTCTGGGCAAGCTGGTGGAAAATAGAAGACTGTTTCATTGTCTTCGGATATAATTTCTTACAAAAAAACATGAAGACTTATATTCATTAAAGGAAATGAGAGGGACCAAACTTATGATCATGGTTTTCCTAAAGTCCTTTGTGATGTACGTGTGTGTGTGTGTGTGTGAGGGAGAGAGAGAGAGAGAGAGAAACATGAAGCAGTGTACTCCTTTCTAAGGTTTGGTAAGTCAACTATCTGAAGTCCCATGGAAGATCAACAGTATTCAATGTCCGTCTTCGTAGACCAAGGGATTCAAAGTGTGTCATGTGTGAAAGGGCCTGCATGTGGACGTCAGGTTTGAAGTGACACACAATGGTTCACAGGGATCTTATCTCACAAACTGATTCGATCACTCCAGTGAAAGTTATAGCTTTTGTCTACTATTTATGCATCAAACCATGCAGATCTGTAACAAGACTGAATAGTCATCTGAGAGGTCATGGATGGAATGTCAGAAACGCATTGGCACAGTCCTCTGGTTCACCAGCTCCCTCCAACCCATGTCAGCATAGAAAAACATGTTAAATGTTGACGATAGTGTTGTTGTTGATGTCTGTAAGCAAGCCTGTACTGTTGTCTGTGTGCACAATTGTGCATGAATGTTAGTTTCAGAGTTCTAAATAAGGGGTAAATGGTGGGGTGAGGCAAGAGATGAAGATGTCTACGTTGTTACTTTAGATGAGGTGACAATGTAAACATTTTGCTTATTTCAAAAATTTGATAAGATTAGATTTAAATTTCATGGAAGATTAACACGGTCCTTATTAGCACTCAACATCATCATTACCATTATCCTTACCACTACAACCACCATTGCCACCACCAACTACTTATGTCTACCATATCCATGTTACTCTAACCAGTTCCCCACCCCCAACTTAATCTCAACTATCGTTTCCCAAAACTGAATCAAATCAATTAACTGGGAGAGGAAGATGTGGGACCCAAATCTCCATTATCCAAATCAGGCCAAATAGAAAAGGGGAAATGAGATTGACTTGAAATGGGGAGGGGGGGCGGGCGAGAGGATTGAGACATTTATAGTTTGTAATTGTTGTGTAAGTGCCACACAAAAAGCAGCCAGTCCACTCTTGGAGGGGTTGGCATTAGGAAGGGCGTCCAGCCGTAGAAAGCATGTCAGAAGAGAAGCCTTGAGCTTGGTGCAGCTCTCCAGCCTGCTGGCTCTTGTCAAGCTGTCCAACCCTTACCAGCATGAAAAACGGACATCAGATGATGATGATGATGATGTTGTTGTTATTGAGTAACCCTGGTTACCTTTACTTGAGCACATGCATGGCACAGAAATGGTTGCTCAAACATGCCCTTCTATTACCATCATCACCATCACCACTGCTGTTATAGTGGATCCCTTTTACCAAATCTTTAAAACTAGAAGACATGTGGCCCTTAATTGAAAGACAATAAGGAGTTTATAACAGAAGACCTGGTCTTTTTCTTGAGTCGGTTGGGTGAGTAGATGGAAACTCCCTTTTTTTAGGTCTTGTTTAAAGTTTGCTTAATGAGTTTAGGGAATCCAATGGCCAAGAATAAAAGAGGCAATACTATTGGCATTGGTTGTGGTGGTGGTGGCAATGGTGGTGGTGGTGGTGTCAGACTGTAAAAAAAATGGAAATAGGTTGTGTTGGTAGTATCAGAATTTAATGAACTATAACTTCATTAGCATTGCTTAAATAATTAGATTAAACTAATCTGCTACTCAGTGTTACATTGTTGTTGTCCATTATTGCAATGAAATGCAACAATGCAAAACTCTGAGTAACAACAATATTGTTAATCAGAGATTTTAATAAAGATACAAACACTACAATAAACGACCGTAATCCTAACGATGACATTCCATCGTTAAATTAATCTCCACCCCTCCCCCACCCCTCATGCCTCCTGACTTTTTATGCTTTTTTATTCTCCTGATGAAATCATTTCATCGATCGGATCTCCTCGATTTCAGCTGCATTAAACTCCTTCAAATTGGATTATTAGGTGAAGGTCAGTGGCTTAGTGGTTAGAGTATTTGGCTCATAATTGTAAGGTTGTGAGTTCGATTCCTGGTGGTGCATTGTGTCCTTGAGCAAGACACTTTATTTCACTTTATTGCTCTTGTCCACTCAGATGGCAACAATGAGTCGTACCTGTAATTCAAAGGGGCCAGCCTTGTCACATTGTGTCATGCTGAATCTCCCAGACAAGGTAGACATGTCTGTGGAGTACTCAGCCACTTGCACATAAATCTCATGTGAGGGCTGTTCCACGGATCAGGTCAATTAGAACCCCCATCATCATAACTGATGGAGAGCAGTTTATTGGAATATAATGTGATCTGTTAGCAGAGTCCAGTAAAGGAGCTTTCCGAGAGCCACATGGTTCTTTGAATCCATATATTGCACTTTGTATCAAGTACATTTTTTCAGATTTGTAAGCACACACACACACACACACACACACACACACACATATGAGCATACATGCATTTGTGTATGCATGTGCATGTATATTAGTCAAAGATGTACACATCACCAAGGAAACTGCTTCTGAATCCAAACAAAGACACTGTTTGGATGTTTATTCTTCGTCATTGCCATCATTGTCCATACAGTGAATCAATGAAACTCCACTGATGTAAATTATTCAGAAACATCATTCAAAATACTTAATAACAAAAAACACTGATCACAAAAGACACCCAGCACACTACACACGTGTTTGTCTGGCTGTTATGGGTGGCTTGTGTGTTGGACCTCTGACTTGGACTGGTTCAGTGATGATTTGTCACTCTAAGTTGACAGAAAAACAATTGTCACACCAACTCACAACATTCAACTAAAACCACACACACACACACACACAGCTGCACTCCTAACAACTGTTGCACAAATCCCAGTCAACACCACATAACTTACTTCCTAAGTAAAGACAGTGGAAGAAAGAAGTCCAATAACAACAACCTACCTTTCTGATTAAATCTTTGCCTTCAGGTGTCTTTATATCAACAGCAATACTCTGCCAAGAAAAACCATTTATGTAAACTCCAAAAACCTCTGTCAATACACACAGTAGGGGTGGGGGAGCTAAAAATGTGTAGATATGTTCTATAGTTACAGCCTAGAAACACTATAGTATAGCAATACTATAGTTAAAAATAGTAAAAGTATAATAATACTATAGCACAGTATATATATATATATATATATATATATATATATATATATATATATTAGTAAAACGGTAAGATAACAAAAGAAAGAAAGAGACCTCAATATTATGTAAATAGAGGAAACTTATCTATACAATAATATGTTACATTACTCGATAGTCAAGATAAAACTCTGAATATCAGATGCCGAAGTGGAAATCCACAACACCATCTCTTTGATTATCTGGCTATTTGAAAACGCTATGAAAAAATACTGTTATACAAAGGGAAATTGCTGTGTTATAACTCTGCTTGCCTGCGTACTTATACATCGCTTGCATTTTTCGTCATAAAAATGATATAAAAATACATAAAAATATATAAAAAATATATAAAAATATATAAATTGTTTCGACGAAGAAATACGTGGGCCTTACAGAGGGTAACTTCAAGGCCAGGTTCAATAACCACACTTTGAGCTTTAGGCACTGGAACAAAAGAAAAGCAACACAATTATCTAATCATATTTGGTCTTTAAGAGATAAAGGTGTCGATTATAACATACATTGGAAGATTTTGGCCAGATGTAAGCCCTATACTAACGGCAGCGGAAGGTGCAGTCTATGCGACATGGAGAGATGGCTTATCTGGAAAAGCAGCTTAGACCCTACTACATGTCTAAACACAAGGACAGAACTTTTCGGATCATGCCCACATGTGACTAAATTTCTGTTACGTTTTTGGTCCCCTAAAGAAAACAGATAGAACATGCTTTCTATGTTATGTCCCAAGAATATTATATATATTTTTATATATTTTTTATATATTTTTTATGTATTTTTATATCATTTTTATGACGAAAAATGCGAGCGATGTATAAGTACGCAGGCAAGCAGAGTTATAACACAGTAATTTCCCTTCGTATAACGGTATTTTTTCATAGCGTTTTCAAATAGCCAGATAACCGAAGAGATGGTGTTGTGGATTTCCACTTCGGCATCTGAAACTCAGAGTTTTATCTTGACTATCGAGTAATGTAACATATTATTGTATATATAAATATACATATATATATATATTAAAGATTAATAGAGAAGATGGAGCGTGGAATTCCTGTAAGTCGATCCAACGATTAATGCAAAATATCACTAATGACACCTGGCAGCCATAAGTGGTGAATCTGCTCCACAGACGTACGACCAATGACTGACCCTGAAGCAAGGTTTTCATACTGCATTTAATGAATAATTTCAAAACCTTCATTCTTTACATTATTTACATTATTTACATTTGGCAGATATTTGTCCTTATCTTGTTTGTTGTTAACACAACGTTTCAGCTGATGTATTCTCCAGCTTTCATCAGGTGTCTTGGAGAAATTTCAAACCTTGGTTCTCATTCCTAAAGTATTTTTCGATGTTATTATTATTATTATTATTATTATAATTCAAGTTACTGACTGGAATTGAACTCAGAATCTTGGTGTTAGTAACCCATGCTCTTAACCACTATGCCATATGCCCGTGAGCATATGGCATAGTGGTTAAGAGCGTGGGCTACTAACACCAAGATTCCGAGTTCAATTCCAAGCAGTGACCTGAACAATAATAATAATAATAACAACAACATCAAAAAATACCTTAGTAATGAGAATCCAGGTCCAAAATTTCCCCAAGACGCCTAATGAAGGCTGGATGGTATATCAGTCGAAACATATTACAACAAACAAGATGAGGACAAATATCTGTCAAATTAAATAATGTACATAATTCCTCATCTCTTAAATATAGAGCTGCTTAATTCTTTAACTTTAAATTTGACTTACAGATATATATATTTTTTTTTTCTGAAGTCTGTGATGTGTTGTATTGACAGACTTACACTTAAAATTGCAGCATTTTTAATAAAAACTTCTTAGTTACTATGGTGACAACACTACCTACCAATCTATCTTTGACACACACACTCTCCAGCCTTGTCACATTCTGTGTCGTGCTGAATCTCCTTGAGAACTACATATTAATTTCACTTGCACATTAATTTCACTCTCACAAGCAGGCTTTTCCTTTGATTGGATCAACTGGAAGCCTCATTGTCAAAACTGATAGAGTGCTGACAAAACTTTCTGCATTGGTATTTCAAGTCAGTAAGATAAGCTCTACTTGGTTCCTTGATCTTTTTTCTGCCTAAGCATTCTTCCTGGTATATTTCAAACAAAGGAATTCCTACATGGTCACTCAACCTTCTCGACATAGCAATCCAATCTCCATCAAATCACACATCTTAAAGCCTTAAACTTTCTGCAATACTGAGAAATATCAAGTAATATTCCTACCACCCAGACATTTTATCCATAACAGAACCTCTAACCTGTTCTCATATAAAGAGATCTTTGATAAAGCAGCCTCCTTTTGCATTAATTCCATCTCTAATCTACCTGCTCATTACAGACAGGCAGTTAGGCAGACCAGTAGAAAGATATACACTCTCAAATACAAACCTTTTTATTCCGGTTGACCGAGAGGAAGTAGGTACTCTCTGAACTTCGAAATGGTGGACCCCATGTCCTTGTGTCATCTCCACAACCTTCGATAGAAGAAGAAGAAAAAGAAGAGGAGGAGGAAGAGGGTTTCAAATTTTAGCACAAGGGGAGCTGGGTAAGTCGATTGCATCGACCCCAGTTCTTGACTTGTATTTATTTTATTGACCCTGAAAGAATGAAAGGCAAAGTCAACCTCGGCAGAATTTGAACTCAAAATGTAAGGACAGATGAAATGCTGCTGAGCATTTTGTCCAGGATGCTAATGAGTCTGCCAGAACATCACCTTCATAATAATAATAATGACAACAACAACAGCAACCACAACACAGGTAGTAGCAAAATTTGTAATAACAGTCAGTTGGTTCTAATCGTTTTGTAGCCACAAAAGTCATTAAAACAGTTCATAATTATGAAATTAATACTAGAGACATCGGTAATGACAGAACTAGGATAAAGAGGACCACTAGGGATGAATAAGGAAGGCTCTATGCGTTCACTTGAGATGCTAACAGTAGTAGCTAAATCTCCTTGAAATTACAACCAACCATCTGAAAAAGTGGAAACATATTTTATGATGTAGTCTTAGATATCCTACAATTTGAAACAAAGGGAAGATGGTCGTGGTTGGAGTGCCTATTATCAAGGTCTGCATTTGAACAACAACAGTATGAATAGAATTGGTAACAACAGAATCAGCCATGAAGACTGTGAATAATAGGAATGGGAAACAAAGAATCAGTGACAAAACACAGTTAAAATAGAGTTGAGAATGGCAGAGTCAAGAGTCAAAAGTTACAACAAGGGTGCATAGTATAACAGGGAGTATAGCATAATAAAGTATACAGCATGATTATGTATGATATAAGAGAGTGTGAAGCATAACAGCATTTATAGCAAACAGTCTGTAATGATAGAGATGCTAACGGATGAGTATATAAGCGCAGAATCAGTAATAACATAGTAATGATGTATAACAACATGATAGAATAATGGCACAGTCGATAATGAAACAATAATGAGAGACAATAATATAGCAGTAATGACACATTTGATATTAATAATGCATTAAAACACACAAATAACCGTAATTACACAGTAATAAGTCAGTGAGTAAGAATATGGTGATGACATAGCAGATAATGATATATTGAATGGTGAGACAGTAACAACTCAATAAAAACATCTTGAGCAGTGATAATAAAGTTTTAATTAGTAATTAAATTGTCAGTAATGACAGTAATTATAAAGACATTAGTTTTTACATTAATCATTTTATTTAATCATATTAAAATAGGCACAGGAATGGCTGTGTGGTAAGCACCTTGCTTACTAACCACATGGTTCTGGGTTTAGTCCCACTGCGTGGCACCTTGGGCAAGTGTCTTCTACTATAGCCTCGAGCTGACCAAAGCCTTGTGAGTGGATTTGGTAGATGGAAACTGAAAGAAGCCCGTTGTATATATGTATATGTATATATATGTATGTGTGTTTGTATGTCTGTGTTTGTCCCTACAACATCGCTTGACAACTGATGCTGGTGTGTTTGTGTCCCCGTAACTTAGCGGTTCAGCAAAAGAGGCCGATAGAATAAGTACTAGGCTTACAAAGAATAAGTCCTGGGGTCAATTTGCTCAACTAAAGGCGGTGCTCCAACATGGTCGCAGTCAAATGACTGAAACAAGTAAAAGAGTAAAATAACCAATTATTTAATTCTATACAAAGGACAGAATAATGGTACAGTTAGTAATGACATTGTAAGGACACAGTGAATAACAACATCCCAATAAGGACTCACAAATGTCACAATAGCAATACAGTAATGATATGCGTAATGATGACGTTATCAGTAAAGACCTGATAATCAAGCCAGGTACTTATTCTATTGGTCGCATTTGTTGAACCATTAAGTGATGAGGATGTAAACACACCAACACTGGCTGCCAAGCAGTGGTAAGGGACAAACAGACACAAAGACACTCAAATATATATATATATATCCAACAGGCTTCTTTCAGTTTCTGTCTACCAAATCCACTCACAAGGCTTTGGTTGACCCAAGGCTATAGTAGAAGACACTTGCCCAAGGTGCCAAGCAGTGGAATTGAACCTGGAGTCATGTGGCTGGAAACAAAGCCTCTTACCACAGACCCACGCTTGCACCTCCACAAACTCACATAAACATACCTGGTCTCTCCACTTTAATTACTTCTGCTCCCATATCTGCCAGAATCATTGTACAGTAAGGACCAGCCAGGATTCTATACAATAACAACAACAACAACAAAAATAACAACAATAATAACGGTTTCAAATTTTTGCACAAGGCCAGCAATTTCGGGGGGTGGGTCAAGTTGATTACATCGACTCCAGTGACCAAAAGGTATTTATTTCATTGACCCCCAAAAGGATGAAAGGCAAAGTCAATCTTGGTGATTTGAACTCAGATTGAAAGAAATGCCACTTAACATTTGGTCCAACATGCTGACACTTCTGCCAGATCATTGACTTAATAATAATGAGGAGAAGAAGAAGAAGAAGAAGAAGAAGAAGAAGAAGAAGAAGAAGAAGAAGAAGAAGAAGAAGAAGAAGAATGATAATAATGATAAGAAGAAGAAGAAGAATGATGATAATAGTAGTAATAATAATAATAATAACAATAATAATAATAATAACAATAATAATAATAACAATAATAATAATAATAATAATAATAGGAATAATAATTTCAAACTTTAGCACAAGGCAAGCAATTCCAGGGGAAGGATTAAGACAATTTCATCAACCCCAATGTGCAACTGGTACTTGTGATATCAACCCTGGAAAGATGAAGGGTAAAGTTGATCTTGGTAGGATGCCAATTCAAAACATAAAAAGTTGGAAGAAATGTCACAAAAAATTTTGTCTGATGCCTTCCATGTCTGATGCCAATTAGCTATTGTCACCAATCCAACAAGATTAATACAACTATGTCACATGACATCACAACAACAGGCATTCTTGTGGGGTCCATCCATAAGTTCAGGAAGGAAATTTACTTGAGGGGTTGTGAGTCCAGATCCACCCAGGATGTTCAAAGTGTTTTCGTTGCATCACAAAATATTTTAGGGGAGAACAAGAGCATCCCCTGAACCCGGCCTCCCCTGTTCCAGAGCTTAGGGGGTCCATCATACTTAAGTATTATAATTAACAGCAAAGAATTATTTGAGTGAAATCAAACTAAAATTTCCCAGTTTCCAAAACCCTTCACAACCAATCCCAACTCAGTCCCTTCCCTTCTGTTCAGCCATCAGTTCTGCTCCCTTCAAAATCAGGCTTTCAAATTGTTTCTAATTAACATCCTTATATTTTATGCTCCAGCATGGGCCAAAGCTACATCAGCAGATTTCCATGAAAGGAAAACTAAAGTGACATTCTCCCGTTTAAGAACAATTCTTTCCTCACCTTGTAGTGGTAAAGCAGCAAACTTTGACCAAAGGTCAAAGAGGGATGGACACCTGGAGTCCAGGGTCTTCAAGGGGACAGCTGGTATCAAGAGTGTCAAAAGGTGGACATGCATGGTGTCTACTGCATCCCCAACAGGACACTCAGCCTTTACATCATCATCAACTGCTGCTGCTGCTGCAACTACTACTACTACTACTACTACTACTACTACTACTACTAGTACTACTACTGCTGCTGCTGCTGCTGCTACTACTACTATCTTTGTTATTCAGCTTTCTTCCATCCTAACTTGATTCTTTTTCTCTTTCTCCCTCCTTCTTAGCATTTTTCTCAACTATTCCACCCCCACCTCTTCCACCCCCACCTCTTCCACCCCCCACCTCTTCTCCAACTTTTTCTAACTGCATTTATGTCTCACTATTTCTTCCTCTCACACACACAAAACCTCAACATGCACTGCACAAAATACCGCCCACATAGTGGGGAGCATTCACACACACACACACACACACACACACACACACACAGTCAAATTTCTGCCTTAACTGTTTCTGTCAGCTGGACAATTAATGTCAACATGATTTTTGGTAAACAGAAGGTCAAAAGTCAAAGGTCACATTGAAATGCTAATCGAATCATTGAAATTCTCCCAACTTCTTCTCATCTTGAATGTCAGCATCCCTTCCCTCCTCCCGCGCCCACCCACACCATCACTTCCTCCCACGCATACAAGTGCGCACACACACACATGCATACAAGTGCGCACACACATACACATACACACAAGCATACAACTTATACACACATTAATTCAAAACTTATAACTAGATTTAAAATACACATTCATACACATTTATAAACAGATACATACATACACATACACATCACACACACACACAAACGCAAAGCACTCATCATTTTACATAAATATATAAAAGCATTGCAACACAACCACACAACTATTTACACACTCGTGCACCAGCAAGCACCTGTCCTCTCCCCACCCCCTCACCCACCACCACCACCTCCACCACCACACATGAACCCGTGTCCTTCTTTTCATTGGGATGGGTGTTGCTAAAAACGGTGCAGAAAGTGCCAACGATGCCAACCCCCTGCCCCCTGGATGTATAAAAGTGGGAGTGGCAGGGTGAAAGGAACATCATATAATTTATGAATGTTTCATTGGAGCTGAACCCTAAAATATTCCCCTGGGGAAAGTCCTTCATTGGGTGAAACCTTTCCTGGGGAAACGCATTCACTGGGGCCAAATGTCTTGTGAACAAAAACTATAGAAACAGATGTTAATCATCATCATCATCATCGTCGTCATTTAATGTCTGTTTCGGGTTGCTGGCATGGGTTGGATGGTTTGACAGGAGCTGGCAAGGCTGGAGAGCTGCACCAGGTTTCAATTATCTGTTTGGGCATGGTTTCCACAGCTGGATGCCCTTCTTAATACCATCTGCTCTACAGAGTGTACTGGGCGCTTTATATGTGGCACCAGCACAGGTGTTTGTTGTGTGGCACCAACACAGATGCTTTGCACAGGGCAGTAAAACCAATAATAATAAAGTCTAGAGATAGAGCAGAAGCTGTTTTGTATATTAAAGGTAGTAATGGTCACTCATGTCCTTGAGTTGAGAGATAAACCAGTTGAATGGATTCAGACACTGGACATGGATTTATGAAACTGTAGATAGGTTTTACATTCAAATCCACAGCAGGCACATCATTCTGTAGTGTAAGATCTAGACTAGCTTTCATACAAAATGTTTATCCAAAGTCATTAGGAAGATGAGTTGGAAGGCAGAATCTTGGATTGGTCATTTAACTATAACCAGTTAATAAATGGTACAGCATGGCCATAAAGTTAAAAAGTTTACTTCCTACCCACATGGTTTTGGGTTCAATTTCACTGTGCAGCAGTTTGGGAAAGTGTGTTCTACTATAGCACTGGGTCAGCCAGAACCTTGTGAGTGGATTTGGTAGACAAAAACTGAAAGAAGCTCATGGTACACTCACACACACACACACAGTTTAGAGCAAAATGCCACATAAGAAACCACTGGGATGGCTTCAATAAACTATATTTGTATTGAGTATTTCTCCAGATTACTACCCAACAACAGCTCTCACTCTCTCTCTCTCTCTCTCTCTCTCTCTCTCTCTCTCTCTCTCTCCTTTCACTCTCTCTCTCTCTCTCTCCTTTCACTCTCTCTCTCTTTCCATGTGTGTGTATTACACAACAATACATTTGCTGGTGTGATAAATCTCAGCAAACTAGATTTCATGTCATCAAAGTAAGGATGATTGAAGCAAAAATGTGTGCCTTTGTTTCTAGCCATTCTTGGACACTGCAAAGAGAAGAGTATTTGCTGCAGGGTTTTTTTTTATCTTATCTTAGTGAAAAAATTTGTAAGTACAGAAACAAATGTGTATGTGTGTGTGTGTGTGTGTGTGTGTGTGTGTGAGAGAGAGAGAGAGAGAGAGAGAGAGAGTGAGAGAGACCATCATTTCAAAGCCCACTTTTTCAGTATTTGCTATTCATTTCATGGTGCTGTGTGGCCGTGGCACCATGCAAGAGACACACCAATTGTGAAAGAGTTATTTACTTGCCTCGTTAAGTCAATAATTCTGACACCAGAAAGGAATTGTTGCCGACACTGCCGTGAGGAATTCTTTCCCCCTGAAAAAGAAATATTCACAAAATCATTTCACACAACTCGAGACACAAACGTACAATATTTATTTTCATATTCTTCTAAGTTAATCACAGTGACCTTACATGTGTGTGGGGGGGGGTGTAGGACACATGGCTTAGTGGTTAGGGTGTTGCACTAGTGATCAAGCAGTCCTGATTTCAATTCCTATACCAGGTAGTGCGTTGTGTTCTTGAGAAAAACACTTCATCTCACATTGCTCTGCTATCACTTTGACACCTGACTCATGGCATACCTGTGTGCACCTGTTCAGACATCAATTTAAATGAGGGAGTGAGCTAATGTGCTGCAGCATGACCATTTGATCACAATAAACAAATCATTTGTGCAGGTCATTCGGTGAAAGCTGAATGCTCATATACATTGTCTTCAGCATATATATATATATATATATATATATATATATATATATATATATATATGTATATATATATTATATTATATATATATATATATATCTATATATATATATATATATATATATATATTATAATATATATATATATATATATATAATATATAATATATATAATATATATATATATATATAGATATATATATATATATAATATATATATATATATATTATATATATATATATATATATGTATATATATATATATATCTATATATATATATATAAATAATATATATATATATATATTATATAATATATATATATATATATATATATATATATATATATATATATGTATGTATATATATCTATATATATAAAACTCAACTTGTGTGTGTGTCTGTGTGTTTAACTTCCCGGCACATCTCCTCCTAGCCAACAAATCATAGAACCACCAAAAATGGGTCACTTAAAGTTTAGGCGAATGAAAATTGAACTGCGCTATTTCTGTTCCGAAATTCATCTCACAAGTGCAAAAATCGATGATGTTTGTTTAGGCCTTATAGATTATAGATTAAAGTTTGAGCATTGAAGGAGGTAACTCTAGAAAAACTATCAATGTTAGGGAGTAGCCTCCCTTGGAAGAAATAATGGCTGAGTGATAGAATGACATAAGATAGCGAGTGGAGTGAGAGTGGTGTGAGGGGATAGGGGAAATCTATATATATAAAACTCAACTTGTGTGTCTGTGTGTTTAACTTCCCGGCACATCTCCTCCTAGCAAACAAATCGTAGAACCACCAAAAATGGGTCACTTAAAGTTTAGGAGAATGAAAATTGAACTGCACTATTTCTATTCCAAAATTCATCTCGCAAGTGCAAAAATCGATAATGTGTTTGTTTAGGCCTTATCCCATGTATTGAACAGTGAACCTTACTCAGTCAGCTGTTTGACGTGAACTGTGTTCACCACGCATGCAAGCATGCGTAAATTGCATGAAAAATAAAAAAATCAAGACATAGAAACAAATTGCCGTAAACATCGTAGAAATTGGCAAAGAAATGAATTTTCGGGATGCAGCCTGGAGGGGTTTTTCGTATTAATCGTTTGGACTTTGTGAACACATAACAATTGTTTTCATAACATTTTTAACGCTTTGAATTAAATGTGACCATTTTGCGTTGAGTATGCAGTTTGAATCACTTTAACCAAATTTTAGCAGGCCGGATTTTTGATCATCACGATACATCGCCAGCGACTCCCTGAAACTCTCCCCAGAAATCTCTGTTGAGAAATGCTGATCTAAAAGAATAATTCAACAATGCAATTATTTGATCAACAAAAATTTATGAAACGCTTCTACGTACTTCCTATTGAGGAAATGGAACACATAAGCGTAAAAATAGAGGGCATTAAATGCTTAATTTTAAAACCAAAATAATTGAATTTTGATTGAACTTCATCCAAGTTTAGCTTAATTCACGCATGCATAGAACGCATGAGCACAAAAGCCAGGCAATACTGCTAGTATATGTATATATATATATATATATATATATATATATATATATGTATATATATATATATATGTATGTATATACCGGAGTAAATGTGAAACAAGGTGGAAAAAAAGAGTACTCAAATACCAGGGGTAGAGTAATATGCTTTATTTAAACGCAGCAGAAATTCAACAAAACCTGTTACTCTGAGTTTCTGCTGCTTTTAAATAAAGTATATATATGTATATATATATGTGTGTAGCCAGTACCGCATCGACTGGCCTCCGTGCTGTGGGCACGTAACAAGCACCATCCGATCGTGGCCGTTTGCCAGCCTCATCTGGCACCTGTGTCGGTGGCACATAAAAACACCATCCGAGCGTGGCCGTCTGCCAGCCTTGTCTGGCACCTGTGTCGGTGGCACATAAAAACACCATCCGAGCGTGGCCGTCTGCCAGCCTCGTCTGGCACCTGTGTCGGTGGCACATAAAAAACACCATCCGAGCGTGGCCGTCTGCCAGCCTCGTCTGGCACCTGTGTCGGTGGCACATAAAAACACCATCCGAGCGTGGCCGTTTGTCAGCCTCGTCTGGCACCTGTGTCGGTGGCACATAAAATCACCCACTACACTCTCGGAGTGGTTGGCGTTAGGAAGGGCATCCAGCTGTAGAAACACTGCCAGATCTGACTGGACTGGTGCAGCTTTCGGGCTCCCCAGACCCCAGTTGAACCGTCCAACCCATGCTAGCATGGAAAGCGGACGTTAAATGATGATGATGATGATGATGATGATGATATATATATATATGCATGCATATTTATATATATATATATATAAATATATTAGTGCAAAATCATATAACCATGTTGGAGGGTAATTGGACAGAAAATTCACTCGAAAAAATAAATTACAGAACTCAGTGCAAATGGAGAGTAATTTTTAATAGCTTTCAATGAAACCCTCCAATTCCCAGGGCTCAGAGTTGCTCATTTCCAAACAGCTTCTGGGAAACCAAGCCTGGTTTTCTTTTGAATATTTATTCTCCAAATACTTTTTGAATATTCAGAAATGAGCAACTCAAGGCACTATAAATCAGAGCCTTTCGATTATGATATCTATATATATATACCCAAAAATACATACATACATACTTATACATCATTATCCTCATCATTATTGTCATCATCATAATTTAATATCCGTTGTCCATGCTGGCATGGGTTGGATGGTTTAACCAGGGCTGGTAATCTGGAGGACTACACCAGACCCCAGTTTGGCATGGTTTTCTAAGGCTGGATGCTCTTCTAATGCCAACCACTTCAAAAGTGTAATGGGTGCTTTTATGTGCCACTGGCATGAGTGTCATTTGTGTGACACCAGTATCTGCCACAACTGCAGTTTTTCTTGGCTTGATGGGTCTTCTTCTCAAGTGCGACATAATGTCAAAGGTCTTGGTCATTGCCTCCGTGAGGCCCAGCACTCGAAAGGAACTCAGCCACTTTGCCTCCCTGAGGCCCAACGCTTGAAAGAAACTCAACCACTTTGCATTTGTGATTCCCAATCCTCGAAAAGTGCTCTTTACATGCCACCAGCATGAGTGCCAGCTACGTGACCCCAGCATTGGCCATTACCATGACTTCACTTGTCTTGACGGGTCTTCTCAAGCACAACACATCACAAAAGTTCTTGGTCACTAGTCCATTGCCTTTGTGAGGGTCAAAGTTCGAAAATCACGCTTCACCACCTCATCCCATGTCTTCCTGGGTCTACCTCTACCACAGGTTCCCTCCACAGTTAGAGATTGGCACTTCTTTACACAGCTGTCTTCATCTATACACATCACGTGATCATACTGGTGCAGCCGTCTCTCTTGCACACCACACCTGATGCCCCTCATGCCTGACTTTTCTCTCAAGATGCTTACACGCTGTTGAACATGCACACTGGCATTGCACATCCAGTGAAACAGACTGGCTTCGTTTCTTTCAAGCTTATGAATGTCCTCCATATACATGTATAAATATATATATATATATATATGACCATTGCCAGCGGTCTTGACCGCTGGTTCTTGACCGTTGTCAGCGCCGCTCCGACTGGCCTCGTGGCACGTAAAAGCACCATCCATTCGTGTCCGTTGCCAGCCTCGCCTGGCCCCCGTGCCGGTGGCACGTAAAAGCACCATCCGTTCATGGCCGTTTGCCAGCTCCGTCTGGCACCTGTGCGGGTGGCATGTAAAAAGCACCCACTACACTCACGGAGTGGTTGGCGTTAGGAGGGGCATCCAGCTGTAGAAACACTGCCAGATCTGACTGGGCCTGACGAAGCCTTCCATCTTCACAGACCCCAGTTGAACCGTCCAACCCATGCTAGCATGGAAAGCGGACGCTAGATGATGATGATGATATATATATATATATATATATACCTGACACTTGCGGAAGAGAAAGACCCAGGAAGACATGGGATGAAGTGGTGAGGACTGGTCACAGGATGTTCGGACTCACGAAAGAAATAATACTGGACGGAAAGGTCTGGTGATATGAGGTTGTAGAGAAGACCCATTCTAGAAGCGTTGTCCCACAATAAGACTTTCACACATCCTAATCCTCAACAAACCAAACTACATCCACCCCATCCACTTTGCTCCCCAAACTGCTTCTCTTCTCTTCTTTTTCCTCTTCATACACAACCATTATTTCCCCCTCCCCAATCCAATTGGTCCTACTCAGCTTCCCCCTGTCCACTTCCACCCCTACATACCCACGTTCTAACCACTTACAGCATTCCCCACCCCCACTCCCCCACCCAGTCCTCACTACCCTGTTCATTGCATCACTGCTTCCCCCCATCCCTTCCCCCCTCTATATACCCAGATTCTCACCACTCACAACTCCTTGGTGATACCCTTACCAGCACGGAAGGTGGATGTTAAACGATGATGATGATATATATATATAAATATTACACACACACATACATACGTAATACATACATACACACACACATACAAACATATATGTGAATACATCCATGCACATGCATACATACATATAGAATTATAGCCTTTTCAGTCTTAAAATGATTTCAGCCACCTTTACTATTTCATATATATATATATCATCATCATCATCATTTAATGTCCGTCTTCCATACTAGCATGAGCAGGACCCATATATATATGTATATGTATATACTTTGATACTTTGATACTTTGATACTTTGATAGGTTTCAGCCATTATTGGCCCAGGCCATGTCTAACTTAATAGCACCACCTGGTGAAGTCTTTCAAGTCAGAATTTGGGCACTATGGCCCACTCAAGTAGAGAGTTATTGTTTACAGAGACATATCCGGGTGTAGGGGGTTTATCCGGGATTTCTTGAAGGAATCTGTCCAAAGACTTCTTGAACCCTATAGGGTCAGTTTCTGTTTTAATGTGTTTTGGTGTAATGTTAAAGAGAGCGGGGCCAATTGAGGTGAAATAATTGTGCCGTATTGTTGTTATGAGATGAGAGTGCGATTTTTGTTTTGGGCGGATGGCACGGGGCCCAAGCCTTGGATGTACCTTAAAGGTGATGCCAACATCATTTGGGCAATGCTGATGGAATATTTTCCACATCATGCAGATGATGTAGCGCTCACGACGACGTTGGAGAGAATAGAGTTTTAGCTTTTCTAGTCGACCCCAATAGTCGAGGCCTGTCATGCCATCTATCTTTTTTGTGATTGCCCTTTGGGGTGCTTCAACTTTTATGATACCTTGTATTGTGTGGGGAGACCACAGTGGACAACAGTATTCAAGGTGGGGTCTGGCAAAAGTGGAGAAGAGAAGGATAATGGTGTGGATATCTCTCGACTGGAAAGTTCTGAGAATCCAGGAACACATTCTGCGGGCCATGTCAACTTTGGTGTTTATATGAGTGGCCCAGCTTATGTTGTTGTCCACAATTACTCCCAAGTCTCTGATATTGTTGGATGCCATGAGAGTTTCACCTGAAGGAAGGGAGTATGGGAGTTTCAGGGCAAACTCTTTTCCAAAGTGGATTAACTCAAATTTATCCTCATTCAGCAGCATATTGTTTTTTTCTGCCTATTGGATAACAGCCAGTAGATCTGACTGAAGGCATGTCCGGTCACTCGCCTCATTTATGACCTTCTGTAGCTTGGAATCATCTGCAAAGATTTTTATGTTGCTGTGCTTGATGATGTCATTAATGTCATTAATGTAAATGATGAAAAGAAGTGGGCCCAGCACAGTGCCTTGCGGAACGCCACTACTGACTTTGGCTGGGCTTGATTTTACCCCTTCAACTACAACATGTTGAGATCTGTCTGTCAGGAAACACTTGATCCATTTCAGTAACTTTCCAGAGACACCAATGTTGGATAGTTTTTTCAATAGGATCTTGTGATCGACCCTGTCGAAGGCCTTACTGAAATCAAGGTAGGTGACATCAGTGTTGGAGCCCTCTCCCAAAGCTCTCAAAATGTCCTCAAAGTGATGCAGGAGCTGCGTTAGGCAGTCCCTTCCATTACGGAACCCATGTTGGTTGGAGATCAGCCGTCTGTTGCTTTCCATAAATTGGGTTATTCGAGATCTCACCACCCTCTCAAATACCTTGATGATATGAGAGGTGAGTGAGATCGGACAGTAGTTCACTGCAAGGGACTTGTTTCCCTTTTTGAAAACTGGGACAACAGACTGGGACAGAAGGTTTTTTGGAATATAGCCAGCATCCAGTGAGTTTCTCCACAGATTAGCAAGGGGAGATGCAAGTTGGTGTCGACACACCTTCAGGACACAAGCAGGGAACCTATCAGGGCCTACTGCTGAATTGTGTTTTATTTCGTTTATCGCCGCTAAGACATCAGGGGCACTAAACGTTATGTCCGAT